>NW_027520402.1:0-80649 GCF_051991245.1 Festucalex cinctus
ATTAACAGGTGCCCAAGCAATTTCATGCTAGAATCATCATCCGGATGCCAAAATAAACTAAATACAGCAAAAGATTTGAGTGCACAACGTTTGGTTTAGGTTTGACAGCCATAATCACCTTTTTATTGCTTTAAATGCGTTTTTAGCGCATGATTGTACATTTGAGCTGAATGTGTCAAAATCTTAAAAATTAACAGGTGCCCAAGCAATTTCATGCTAGAATCATCATCCGGATGCCAAAATAAACTAAATACAGCAAAAGATTTGAGTGCACAACGGTTGGTTTAGATTTGACAGCCATAATCAGCAATTGTGTACCATTTTGAGCTGAATGTGTCAAAATCTTAAAAATTAACAGGTGCCCAAGCAATTTCATGCTAGAATCATCATCCGGATGCCAAAATAAACTAAATACAGCAAAAGATTTGAGTGCACAACGTTTGGTTTAGGTTTGACAGCCATAATCACCTTTTTATTGCTTTAAATGCGTTTTTAGCGCATGATTGTACATTTGAGCTGAATGTGTCAAAATCTTAAAAATTAACAGGTGCCCAAGCAATTTCATGCTAGAATCATCATCCGGATGCCAAAATAAACTAAATACAGCAAAAGATTTGAGTGCACAACGTTTGGTTTAGATTTGACAGCCATAATCAGCAATTGTGTACATTTGAGCTGAATGTGTCAAAATCTTAAAAATTAACAGGTGCCCAAGCAATTTCATGCTAGAATCATCATCCGGATGCCAAAATAAACTAAATACAGCAAAAGATTTGAGTGCACAACGTTTGGTTTAGGTTTGACAGCCATAATCACCTTTTTATTGCTTTAAATGCGTTTTTAGCGCATGATTGTACATTTGAGCTGAATGTGTCAAAATCTTAAAAATTAACAGGTGCCCAAGCAATTTCATGCTAGAATCATCATCCGGATGCCAAAATAAACTAAATACAGCAAAAGATTTGAGTGCACAACGTTTGGTTTAGATTTGACAGCCATAATCAGCAATTGTGTACATTTGAGCTGAATGTGTCAAAATCTTAAAAATTAACAGGTGCCCAAGCAATTTCATGCTAGAATCATCATCCGGATGCCAAAATAAACTAAATACAGCAAAAGATTTGAGTGCACAACGTTTGGTTTAGGTTTGACAGCCATAATCACCTTTTTATTGCTTTAAATGCGTTTTTAGCGCATGATTGTACATTTGAGCTGAATGTGTCAAAATCTTAAAAATTAACAGGTGCCCAAGCAATTTCATGCTAGAATCATCATCCGGATGCCAAAATAAACTAAATACAGCAAAAGATTTGAGTGCACAACGTTTGGTTTAGATTTGACAGCCATAATCAGCAATTGTGTACATTTGAGCTGAATGTGTCAAAATCTTAAAAATTAACAGGTGCCCAAGCAATTTCATGCTAGAATCATCATCCGGATGCCAAAATAAACTAAATACAGCAAAAGATTTGAGTGCACAACGTTTGGTTTAGGTTTGACAGCCATAATCACCTTTTTATTGCTTTAAATGCGTTTTTAGCGCATGATTGTACATTTGAGCTGAATGTGTCAAAATCTTAAAAATTAACAGGTGCCCAAGCAATTTCATGCTAGAATCATCATCCGGATGCCAAAATAAACTAAATACAGCAAAAGATTTGAGTGCACAACGTTTGGTTTAGATTTGACAGCCATAATCAGCAATTGTGTACATTTGAGCTGAATGTGTCAAAATCTTAAAAATTAACAGGTGCCCAAGCAATTTCATGCTAGAATCATCATCCGGATGCCAAAATAAACTAAATACAGCAAAAGATTTGAGTGCACAACGTTTGGTTTAGGTTTGACAGCCATAATCACCTTTTTATTGCTTTAAATGCGTTTTTAGCGCATGATTGTACATTTGAGCTGAATGTGTCAAAATCTTAAAAATTAACAGGTGCCCAAGCAATTTCATGCTAGAATCATCATCCGGATGCCAAAATAAACTAAATACAGCAAAAGATTTGAGTGCACAACGTTTGGTTTAGATTTGACAGCCATAATCAGCAATTGTGTACATTTGAGCTGAATGTGTCAAAATCTTAAAAATTAACAGGTGCCCAAGCAATTTCATGCTAGAATCATCATCCGGATGCCAAAATAAACTAAATACAGCAAAAGATTTGAGTGCACAACGTTTGGTTTAGGTTTGACAGCCATAATCACCTTTTTATTGCTTTAAATGCGTTTTTAGCGCATGATTGTACATTTGAGCTGAATGTGTCAAAATCTTAAAAATTAACAGGTGCCCAAGCAATTTCATGCTAGAATCATCATCCGGATGCCAAAATAAACTAAATACAGCAAAAGATTTGAGTGCACAACGTTTGGTTTAGATTTGACAGCCATAATCAGCAATTGTGTACATTTGAGCTGAATGTGTCAAAATCTTAAAAATTAACAGGTGCCCAAGCAATTTCATGCTAGAATCATCATCCGGATGCCAAAATAAACTAAATACAGCAAAAGATTTGAGTGCACAACGTTTGGTTTAGGTTTGACAGCCATAATCACCTTTTTATTGCTTTAAATGCGTTTTTAGCGCATGATTGTACATTTGAGCTGAATGTGTCAAAATCTTAAAAATTAACAGGTGCCCAAGCAATTTCATGCTAGAATCATCATCCGGATGCCAAAATAAACTAAATACAGCAAAAGATTTGAGTGCACAACGTTTGGTTTAGATTTGACAGCCATAATCAGCAATTGTGTACATTTGAGCTGAATGTGTCAAAATCTTAAAAATTAACAGGTGCCCAAGCAATTTCATGCTAGAATCATCATCCGGATGCCAAAATAAACTAAATACAGCAAAAGATTTGAGTGCACAACGTTTGGTTTAGGTTTGACAGCCATAATCACCTTTTTATTGCTTTAAATGCGTTTTTAGCGCATGATTGTACATTTGAGCTGAATGTGTCAAAATCTTAAAAATTAACAGGTGCCCAAGCAATTTCATGCTAGAATCATCATCCGGATGCCAAAATAAACTAAATACAGCAAAAGATTTGAGTGCACAACGTTTGGTTTAGATTTGACAGCCATAATCAGCAATTGTGTACATTTGAGCTGAATGTGTCAAAATCTTAAAAATTAACAGGTGCCCAAGCAATTTCATGCTAGAATCATCATCCGGATGCCAAAATAAACTAAATACAGCAAAAGATTTGAGTGCACAACGTTTGGTTTAGGTTTGACAGCCATAATCACCTTTTTATTGCTTTAAATGCGTTTTTAGCGCATGATTGTACATTTGAGCTGAATGTGTCAAAATCTTAAAAATTAACAGGTGCCCAAGCAATTTCATGCTAGAATCATCATCCGGATGCCAAAATAAACTAAATACAGCAAAAGATTTGAGTGCACAACGTTTGGTTTAGATTTGACAGCCATAATCAGCAATTGTGTACATTTGAGCTGAATGTGTCAAAATCTTAAAAATTAACAGGTGCCCAAGCAATTTCATGCTAGAATCATCATCCGGATGCCAAAATAAACTAAATACAGCAAAAGATTTGAGTGCACAACGTTTGGTTTAGGTTTGACAGCCATAATCACCTTTTTATTGCTTTAAATGCGTTTTTAGCGCATGATTGTACATTTGAGCTGAATGTGTCAAAATCTTAAAAATTAACAGGTGCCCAAGCAATTTCATGCTAGAATCATCATCCGGATGCCAAAATAAACTAAATACAGCAAAAGATTTGAGTGCACAACGTTTGGTTTAGATTTGACAGCCATAATCAGCAATTGTGTACATTTGAGCTGAATGTGTCAAAATCTTAAAAATTAACAGGTGCCCAAGCAATTTCATGCTAGAATCATCATCCGGATGCCAAAATAAACTAAATACAGCAAAAGATTTGAGTGCACAACGTTTGGTTTAGGTTTGACAGCCATAATCACCTTTTTATTGCTTTAAATGCGTTTTTAGCGCATGATTGTACATTTGAGCTGAATGTGTCAAAATCTTAAAAATTAACAGGTGCCCAAGCAATTTCATGCTAGAATCATCATCCGGATGCCAAAATAAACTAAATACAGCAAAAGATTTGAGTGCACAACGTTTGGTTTAGATTTGACAGCCATAATCAGCAATTGTGTACATTTGAGCTGAATGTGTCAAAATCTTAAAAATTAACAGGTGCCCAAGCAATTTCATGCTAGAATCATCATCCGGATGCCAAAATAAACTAAATACAGCAAAAGATTTGAGTGCACAACGTTTGGTTTAGGTTTGACAGCCATAATCACCTTTTTATTGCTTTAAATGCGTTTTTAGCGCATGATTGTACATTTGAGCTGAATGTGTCAAAATCTTAAAAATTAACAGGTGCCCAAGCAATTTCATGCTAGAATCATCATCCGGATGCCAAAATAAACTAAATACAGCAAAAGATTTGAGTGCACAACGTTTGGTTTAGATTTGACAGCCATAATCAGCAATTGTGTACATTTGAGCTGAATGTGTCAAAATCTTAAAAATTAACAGGTGCCCAAGCAATTTCATGCTAGAATCATCATCCGGATGCCAAAATAAACTAAATACAGCAAAAGATTTGAGTGCACAACGTTTGGTTTAGGTTTGACAGCCATAATCACCTTTTTATTGCTTTAAATGCGTTTTTAGCGCATGATTGTACATTTGAGCTGAATGTGTCAAAATCTTAAAAATTAACAGGTGCCCAAGCAATTTCATGCTAGAATCATCATCCGGATGCCAAAATAAACTAAATACAGCAAAAGATTTGAGTGCACAACGTTTGGTTTAGATTTGACAGCCATAATCAGCAATTGTGTACATTTGAGCTGAATGTGTCAAAATCTTAAAAATTAACAGGTGCCCAAGCAATTTCATGCTAGAATCATCATCCGGATGCCAAAATAAACTAAATACAGCAAAAGATTTGAGTGCACAACGTTTGGTTTAGGTTTGACAGCCATAATCACCTTTTTATTGCTTTAAATGCGTTTTTAGCGCATGATTGTACATTTGAGCTGAATGTGTCAAAATCTTAAAAATTAACAGGTGCCCAAGCAATTTTCATGCTAGAATCATCATCCGGATGCCAAAATAAACTAAATACAGCAAAAGATTTGAGTGCACAACGTTTGGTTTAGATTTGACAGCCATAATCAGCAATTGTGTACATTTGAGCTGAATGTGTCAAAATCTTAAAAATTAACAGGTGCCCAAGCAATTTCATGCTAGAATCATCATCCGGATGCCAAAATAAACTAAATACAGCAAAAGATTTGAGTGCACAACGTTTGGTTTAGGTTTGACAGCCATAATCACCTTTTTATTGCTTTAAATGCGTTTTTAGCGCATGATTGTACATTTGAGCTGAATGTGTCAAAATCTTAAAAATTAACAGGTGCCCAAGCAATTTCATGCTAGAATCATCATCCGGATGCCAAAATAAACTAAATACAGCAAAAGATTTGAGTGCACAACGTTTGGTTTAGATTTGACAGCCATAATCAGCAATTGTGTACATTTGAGCTGAATGTGTCAAAATCTTAAAAATTAACAGGTGCCCAAGCAATTTCATGCTAGAATCATCATCCGGATGCCAAAATAAACTAAATACAGCAAAAGATTTGAGTGCACAACGTTTGGTTTAGGTTTGACAGCCATAATCACCTTTTTATTGCTTTAAATGCGTTTTTAGCGCATGATTGTACATTTGAGCTGAATGTGTCAAAATCTTAAAAATTAACAGGTGCCCAAGCAATTTCATGCTAGAATCATCATCCGGATGCCAAAATAAACTAAATACAGCAAAAGATTTGAGTGCACAACGTTTGGTTTAGATTTGACAGCCATAATCAGCAATTGTGTACATTTGAGCTGAATGTGTCAAAATCTTAAAAATTAACAGGTGCCCAAGCAATTTCATGCTAGAATCATCATCCGGATGCCAAAATAAACTAAATACAGCAAAAGATTTGAGTGCACAACGTTTGGTTTAGGTTTGACAGCCATAATCACCTTTTTATTGCTTTAAATGCGTTTTTAGCGCATGATTGTACATTTGAGCTGAATGTGTCAAAATCTTAAAAATTAACAGGTGCCCAAGCAATTTCATGCTAGAATCATCATCCGGATGCCAAAATAAACTAAATACAGCAAAAGATTTGAGTGCACAACGTTTGGTTTAGATTTGACAGCCATAATCAGCAATTGTGTACATTTGAGCTGAATGTGTCAAAATCTTAAAAATTAACAGGTGCCCAAGCAATTTCATGCTAGAATCATCATCCGGATGCCAAAATAAACTAAATACAGCAAAAGATTTGAGTGCACAACGTTTGGTTTAGATTTGACAGCCATAATCAGCAATTGTGTACATTTGAGCTGAATGTGTCAAAATCTTAAAAATTAACAGGTGCCCAAGCAATTTCATGCTAGAATCATCATCCGGATGCCAAAATAAACTAAATACAGCAAAAGATTTGAGTGCACAACGTTTGGTTTAGGTTTGACAGCCATAATCACCTTTTTATTGCTTTAAATGCGTTTTTAGCGCATGATTGTACATTTGAGCTGAATGTGTCAAAATCTTAAAAATTAACAGGTGCCCAAGCAATTTCATGCTAGAATCATCATCCGGATGCCAAAATAAACTAAATACAGCAAAAGATTTGAGTGCACAACGTTTGGTTTAGATTTGACAGCCATAATCAGCAATTGTGTACATTTGAGCTGAATGTGTCAAAATCTTAAAAATTAACAGGTGCCCAAGCAATTTCATGCTAGAATCATCATCCGGATGCCAAAATAAACTAAATACAGCAAAAGATTTGAGTGCACAACGTTTGGTTTAGGTTTGACAGCCATAATCACCTTTTTATTGCTTTAAATGCGTTTTTAGCGCATGATTGTACATTTGAGCTGAATGTGTCAAAATCTTAAAAATTAACAGGTGCCCAAGCAATTTCATGCTAGAATCATCATCCGGATGCCAAAATAAACTAAATACAGCAAAAGATTTGAGTGCACAACGTTTGGTTTAGATTTGACAGCCATAATCAGCAATTGTGTACATTTGAGCTGAATGTGTCAAAATCTTAAAAATTAACAGGTGCCCAAGCAATTTCATGCTAGAATCATCATCCGGATGCCAAAATAAACTAAATACAGCAAAAGATTTGAGTGCACAACGTTTGGTTTAGGTTTGACAGTCATAATCACCTTTTTATTGCTTTAAATGCGTTTTTAGCGCATGATTGTACATTTGAGCTGAATGTGTCAAAATCTTAAAAATTAACAGGTGCCCAAGCAATTTCATGCTAGAATCATCATCCGGATGCCAAAATAAACTAAATACAGCAAAAGATTTGAGTGCACAACGTTTGGTTTAGATTTGACAGCCATAATCAGCAATTGTGTACATTTGAGCTGAATGTGTCAAAATCTTAAAAATTAACAGGTGCCCAAGCAATTTCATGCTAGAATCATCATCCGGATGCCAAAATAAACTAAATACAGCAAAAGATTTGAGTGCACAACGTTTGGTTTAGGTTTGACAGCCATAATCACCTTTTTATTGCTTTAAATGCGTTTTTAGCGCATGATTGTACATTTGAGCTGAATGTGTCAAAATCTTAAAAATTAACAGGTGCCCAAGCAATTTCATGCTAGAATCATCATCCGGATGCCAAAATAAACTAAATACAGCAAAAGATTTGAGTGCACAACGTTTGGTTTAGATTTGACAGCCATAATCAGCAATTGTGTACATTTGAGCTGAATGTGTCAAAATCTTAAAAATTAACAGGTGCCCAAGCAATTTCATGCTAGAATCATCATCCGGATGCCAAAATAAACTAAATACAGCAAAAGATTTGAGTGCACAACGTTTGGTTTAGGTTTGACAGCCATAATCACCTTTTTATTGCTTTAAATGCGTTTTTAGCGCATGATTGTACATTTGAGCTGAATGTGTCAAAATCTTAAAAATTAACAGGTGCCCAAGCAATTTCATGCTAGAATCATCATCCGGATGCCAAAATAAACTAAATACAGCAAAAGATTTGAGTGCACAACGTTTGGTTTAGATTTGACAGCCATAATCAGCAATTGTGTACATTTGAGCTGAATGTGTCAAAATCTTAAAAATTAACAGGTGCCCAAGCAATTTCATGCTAGAATCATCATCCGGATGCCAAAATAAACTAAATACAGCAAAAGATTTGAGTGCACAACGTTTGGTTTAGGTTTGACAGCCATAATCACCTTTTTATTGCTTTAAATGCGTTTTTAGCGCATGATTGTACATTTGAGCTGAATGTGTCAAAATCTTAAAAATTAACAGGTGCCCAAGCAATTTCATGCTAGAATCATCATCCGGATGCCAAAATAAACTAAATACAGCAAAAGATTTGAGTGCACAACGTTTGGTTTAGATTTGACAGCCATAATCAGCAATTGTGTACATTTGAGCTGAATGTGTCAAAATCTTAAAAATTAACAGGTGCCCAAGCAATTTCATGCTAGAATCATCATCCGGATGCCAAAATAAACTAAATACAGCAAAAGATTTGAGTGCACAACGTTTGGTTTAGGTTTGACAGCCATAATCACCTTTTTATTGCTTGAAATGCGTTTTTAGCGCATGATTGTACATTTGAGCTGAATGTGTCAAAATCTTAAAAATTAACAGGTGCCCAAGCAATTTCATGCTAGAATCATCATCCGGATGCCAAAATAAACTAAATACAGCAAAAGATTTGAGTGCACAACGTTTGGTTTAGATTTGACAGCCATAATCAGCAATTGTGTACATTTGAGCTGAATGTGTCAAAATCTTAAAAATTAACAGGTGCCCAAGCAATTTCATGCTAGAATCATCATCCGGATGCCAAAATAAACTAAATACAGCAAAAGATTTGAGTGCACAACGTTTGGTTTAGATTTGACAGCCATAATCAGCAATTGTGTACATTTGAGCTGAATGTGTCAAAATCTTAAAAATTAACAGGTGCCCAAGCAATTTCATGCTAGAATCATCATCCGGATGCCAAAATAAACTAAATACAGCAAAAGATTTGAGTGCACAACGTTTGGTTTAGGTTTGACAGCCATAATCACCTTTTTATTGCTTTAAATGCGTTTTTAGCGCATGATTGTACATTTGAGCTGAATGTGTCAAAATCTTAAAAATTAACAGGTGCCCAAGCAATTTCATGCTAGAATCATCATCCGGATGCCAAAATAAACTAAATACAGCAAAAGATTTGAGTGCACAACGTTTGGTTTAGATTTGACAGCCATAATCAGCAATTGTGTACATTTGAGCTGAATGTGTCAAAATCTTAAAAATTAACAGGTGCCCAAGCAATTTCATGCTAGAATCATCATCCGGATGCCAAAATAAACTAAATACAGCAAAAGATTTGAGTGCACAACGTTTGGTTTAGGTTTGACAGCCATAATCACCTTTTTATTGCTTTAAATGCGTTTTTAGCGCATGATTGTACATTTGAGCTGAATGTGTCAAAATCTTAAAAATTAACAGGTGCCCAAGCAATTTCATGCTAGAATCATCATCCGGATGCCAAAATAAACTAAATACAGCAAAAGATTTGAGTGCACAACGTTTGGTTTAGATTTGACAGCCATAATCAGCAATTGTGTACATTTGAGCTGAATGTGTCAAAATCTTAAAAATTAACAGGTGCCCAAGCAATTTCATGCTAGAATCATCATCCGGATGCCAAAATAAACTAAATACAGCAAAAGATTTGAGTGCACAACGTTTGGTTTAGGTTTGACAGCCATAATCACCTTTTTATTGCTTTAAATGCGTTTTTAGCGCATGATTGTACATTTGAGCTGAATGTGTCAAAATCTTAAAAATTAACAGGTGCCCAAGCAATTTCATGCTAGAATCATCATCCGGATGCCAAAATAAACTAAATACAGCAAAAGATTTGAGTGCACAACGTTTGGTTTAGATTTGACAGCCATAATCAGCAATTGTGTACATTTGAGCTGAATGTGTCAAAATCTTAAAAATTAACAGGTGCCCAAGCAATTTCATGCTAGAATCATCATCCGGATGCCAAAATAAACTAAATACAGCAAAAGATTTGAGTGCACAACGTTTGGTTTAGATTTGACAGCCATAATCAGCAATTGTGTACATTTGAGCTGAATGTGTCAAAATCTTAAAAATTAACAGGTGCCCAAGCAATTTCATGCTAGAATCATCATCCGGATGCCAAAATAAACTAAATACAGCAAAAGATTTGAGTGCACAACGTTTGGTTTAGGTTTGACAGCCATAATCACCTTTTTATTGCTTTAAATGCGTTTTTAGCGCATGATTGTACATTTGAGCTGAATGTGTCAAAATCTTAAAAATTAACAGGTGCCCAAGCAATTTCATGCTAGAATCATCATCCGGATGCCAAAATAAACTAAATACAGCAAAAGATTTGAGTGCACAACGTTTGGTTTAGATTTGACAGCCATAATCAGCAATTGTGTACATTTGAGCTGAATGTGTCAAAATCTTAAAAATTAACAGGTGCCCAAGCAATTTCATGCTAGAATCATCATCCGGATGCCAAAATAAACTAAATACAGCAAAAGATTTGAGTGCACAACGTTTGGTTTAGGTTTGACAGCCATAATCACCTTTTTATTGCTTTAAATGCGTTTTTAGCGCATGATTGTACATTTGAGCTGAATGTGTCAAAATCTTAAAAATTAACAGGTGCCCAAGCAATTTCATGCTAGAATCATCATCCGGATGCCAAAATAAACTAAATACAGCAAAAGATTTGAGTGCACAACGTTTGGTTTAGATTTGACAGCCATAATCAGCAATTGTGTACATTTGAGCTGAATGTGTCAAAATCTTAAAAATTAACAGGTGCCCAAGCAATTTCATGCTAGAATCATCATCCGGATGCCAAAATAAACTAAATACAGCAAAAGATTTGAGTGCACAACGTTTGGTTTAGGTTTGACAGTCATAATCACCTTTTTATTGCTTTAAATGCGTTTTTAGCGCATGATTGTACATTTGAGCTGAATGTGTCAAAATCTTAAAAATTAACAGGTGCCCAAGCAATTTCATGCTAGAATCATCATCCGGATGCCAAAATAAACTAAATACAGCAAAAGATTTGAGTGCACAACGTTTGGTTTAGATTTGACAGCCATAATCAGCAATTGTGTACATTTGAGCTGAATGTGTCAAAATCTTAAAAATTAACAGGTGCCCAAGCAATTTCATGCTAGAATCATCATCCGGATGCCAAAATAAACTAAATACAGCAAAAGATTTGAGTGCACAACGTTTGGTTTAGGTTTGACAGCCATAATCACCTTTTTATTGCTTTAAATGCGTTTTTAGCGCATGATTGTACATTTGAGCTGAATGTGTCAAAATCTTAAAAATTAACAGGTGCCCAAGCAATTTCATGCTAGAATCATCATCCGGATGCCAAAATAAACTAAATACAGCAAAAGATTTGAGTGCACAACGTTTGGTTTAGATTTGACAGCCATAATCAGCAATTGTGTACATTTGAGCTGAATGTGTCAAAATCTTAAAAATTAACAGGTGCCCAAGCAATTTCATGCTAGAATCATCATCCGGATGCCAAAATAAACTAAATACAGCAAAAGATTTGAGTGCACAACGTTTGGTTTAGGTTTGACAGCCATAATCACCTTTTTATTGCTTTAAATGCGTTTTTAGCGCATGATTGTACATTTGAGCTGAATGTGTCAAAATCTTAAAAATTAACAGGTGCCCAAGCAATTTCATGCTAGAATCATCATCCGGATGCCAAAATAAACTAAATACAGCAAAAGATTTGAGTGCACAACGTTTGGTTTAGATTTGACAGCCATAATCAGCAATTGTGTACATTTGAGCTGAATGTGTCAAAATCTTAAAAATTAACAGGTGCCCAAGCAATTTCATGCTAGAATCATCATCCGGATGCCAAAATAAACTAAATACAGCAAAAGATTTGAGTGCACAACGTTTGGTTTAGGTTTGACAGCCATAATCACCTTTTTATTGCTTTAAATGCGTTTTTAGCGCATGATTGTACATTTGAGCTGAATGTGTCAAAATCTTAAAAATTAACAGGTGCCCAAGCAATTTCATGCTAGAATCATCATCCGGATGCCAAAATAAACTAAATACAGCAAAAGATTTGAGTGCACAACGTTTGGTTTAGATTTGACAGCCATAATCAGCAATTGTGTACATTTGAGCTGAATGTGTCAAAATCTTAAAAATTAACAGGTGCCCAAGCAATTTCATGCTAGAATCATCATCCGGATGCCAAAATAAACTAAATACAGCAAAAGATTTGAGTGCACAACGTTTGGTTTAGGTTTGACAGCCATAATCACCTTTTTATTGCTTGAAATGCGTTTTTAGCGCATGATTGTACATTTGAGCTGAATGTGTCAAAATCTTAAAAATTAACAGGTGCCCAAGCAATTTCATGCTAGAATCATCATCCGGATGCCAAAATAAACTAAATACAGCAAAAGATTTGAGTGCACAACGTTTGGTTTAGATTTGACAGCCATAATCAGCAATTGTGTACATTTGAGCTGAATGTGTCAAAATCTTAAAAATTAACAGGTGCCCAAGCAATTTCATGCTAGAATCATCATCCGGATGCCAAAATAAACTAAATACAGCAAAAGATTTGAGTGCACAACGTTTGGTTTAGATTTGACAGCCATAATCAGCAATTGTGTACATTTGAGCTGAATGTGTCAAAATCTTAAAAATTAACAGGTGCCCAAGCAATTTCATGCTAGAATCATCATCCGGATGCCAAAATAAACTAAATACAGCAAAAGATTTGAGTGCACAACGTTTGGTTTAGGTTTGACAGCCATAATCACCTTTTTATTGCTTTAAATGCGTTTTTAGCGCATGATTGTACATTTGAGCTGAATGTGTCAAAATCTTAAAAATTAACAGGTGCCCAAGCAATTTCATGCTAGAATCATCATCCGGATGCCAAAATAAACTAAATACAGCAAAAGATTTGAGTGCACAACGTTTGGTTTAGATTTGACAGCCATAATCAGCAATTGTGTACATTTGAGCTGAATGTGTCAAAATCTTAAAAATTAACAGGTGCCCAAGCAATTTCATGCTAGAATCATCATCCGGATGCCAAAATAAACTAAATACAGCAAAAGATTTGAGTGCACAACGTTTGGTTTAGGTTTGACAGCCATAATCACCTTTTTATTGCTTTAAATGCGTTTTTAGCGCATGATTGTACATTTGAGCTGAATGTGTCAAAATCTTAAAAATTAACAGGTGCCCAAGCAATTTCATGCTAGAATCATCATCCGGATGCCAAAATAAACTAAATACAGCAAAAGATTTGAGTGCACAACGTTTGGTTTAGATTTGACAGCCATAATCAGCAATTGTGTACATTTGAGCTGAATGTGTCAAAATCTTAAAAATTAACAGGTGCCCAAGCAATTTCATGCTAGAATCATCATCCGGATGCCAAAATAAACTAAATACAGCAAAAGATTTGAGTGCACAACGTTTGGTTTAGGTTTGACAGCCATAATCACCTTTTTATTGCTTTAAATGCGTTTTTAGCGCATGATTGTACATTTGAGCTGAATGTGTCAAAATCTTAAAAATTAACAGGTGCCCAAGCAATTTCATGCTAGAATCATCATCCGGATGCCAAAATAAACTAAATACAGCAAAAGATTTGAGTGCACAACGTTTGGTTTAGATTTGACAGCCATAATCAGCAATTGTGTACATTTGAGCTGAATGTGTCAAAATCTTAAAAATTAACAGGTGCCCAAGCAATTTCATGCTAGAATCATCATCCGGATGCCAAAATAAACTAAATACAGCAAAAGATTTGAGTGCACAACGTTTGGTTTAGGTTTGACAGCCATAATCACCTTTTTATTGCTTTAAATGCGTTTTTAGCGCATGATTGTACATTTGAGCTGAATGTGTCAAAATCTTAAAAATTAACAGGTGCCCAAGCAATTTCATGCTAGAATCATCATCCGGATGCCAAAATAAACTAAATACAGCAAAAGATTTGAGTGCACAACGTTTGGTTTAGATTTGACAGCCATAATCAGCAATTGTGTACATTTGAGCTGAATGTGTCAAAATCTTAAAAATTAACAGGTGCCCAAGCAATTTCATGCTAGAATCATCATCCGGATGCCAAAATAAACTAAATACAGCAAAAGATTTGAGTGCACAACGTTTGGTTTAGGTTTGACAGCCATAATCACCTTTTTATTGCTTTAAATGCGTTTTTAGCGCATGATTGTACATTTGAGCTGAATGTGTCAAAATCTTAAAAATTAACAGGTGCCCAAGCAATTTCATGCTAGAATCATCATCCGGATGCCAAAATAAACTAAATACAGCAAAAGATTTGAGTGCACAACGTTTGGTTTAGATTTGACAGCCATAATCAGCAATTGTGTACATTTGAGCTGAATGTGTCAAAATCTTAAAAATTAACAGGTGCCCAAGCAATTTCATGCTAGAATCATCATCCGGATGCCAAAATAAACTAAATACAGCAAAAGATTTGAGTGCACAACGTTTGGTTTAGGTTTGACAGCCATAATCACCTTTTTATTGCTTTAAATGCGTTTTTAGCGCATGATTGTACATTTGAGCTGAATGTGTCAAAATCTTAAAAATTAACAGGTGCCCAAGCAATTTCATGCTAGAATCATCATCCGGATGCCAAAATAAAGTAAATACAGCAAAAGATTTGAGTGCACAACGTTTGGTTTAGATTTGACAGCCATAATCAGCAATTGTGTACATTTGAGCTGAATGTGTCAAAATCTTAAAAATTAACAGGTGCCCAAGCAATTTCATGCTAGAATCATCATCCGGATGCCAAAATAAACTAAATACAGCAAAAGATTTGAGTGCACAACGTTTGGTTTAGGTTTGACAGCCATAATCACCTTTTTATTGCTTTAAATGCGTTTTTAGCGCATGATTGTACATTTGAGCTGAATGTGTCAAAATCTTAAAAATTAACAGGTGCCCAAGCAATTTCATGCTAGAATCATCATCCGGATGCCAAAATAAAGTAAATACAGCAAAAGATTTGAGTGCACAACGTTTGGTTTAGATTTGACAGCCATAATCAGCAATTGTGTACATTTGAGCTGAATGTGTCAAAATCTTAAAAATTAACAGGTGCCCAAGCAATTTCATGCTAGAATCATCATCCGGATGCCAAAATAAACTAAATACAGCAAAAGATTTGAGTGCACAACGTTTGGTTTAGATTTGACAGCCATAATCAGCAATTGTGTACATTTGAGCTGAATGTGTCAAAATCTTAAAAATTAACAGGTGCCCAAGCAATTTCATGCTAGAATCATCATCCGGATGCCAAAATAAACTAAATACAGCAAAAGATTTGAGTGCACAACGTTTGGTTTAGGTTTGACAGCCATAATCACCTTTTTATTGCTTTAAATGCGTTTTTAGCGCATGATTGTACATTTGAGCTGAATGTGTCAAAATCTTAAAAATTAACAGGTGCCCAAGCAATTTCATGCTAGAATCATCATCCGGATGCCAAAATAAACTAAATACAGCAAAAGATTTGAGTGCACAACGTTTGGTTTAGGTTTGACAGCCATAATCACCTTTTTATTGCTTTAAATGCGTTTTTAGCGCATGATTGTACATTTGAGCTGAATGTGTCAAAATCTTAAAAATTAACAGGTGCCCAAGCAATTTCATGCTAGAATCATCATCCGGATGCCAAAATAAACTAAATACAGCAAAAGATTTGAGTGCACAACGTTTGGTTTAGATTTGACAGCCATAATCAGCAATTGTGTACATTTGAGCTGAATGTGTCAAAATCTTAAAAATTAACAGGTGCCCAAGCAATTTCATGCTAGAATCATCATCCGGATGCCAAAATAAACTAAATACAGCAAAAGATTTGAGTGCACAACGTTTGGTTTAGGTTTGACAGCCATAATCACCTTTTTATTGCTTTAAATGCGTTTTTAGCGCATGATTGTACATTTGAGCTGAATGTGTCAAAATCTTAAAAATTAACAGGTGCCCAAGCAATTTCATGCTAGAATCATCATCCGGATGCCAAAATAAACTAAATACAGCAAAAGATTTGAGTGCACAACGTTTGGTTTAGATTTGACAGCCATAATCAGCAATTGTGTACATTTGAGCTGAATGTGTCAAAATCTTAAAAATTAACAGGTGCCCAAGCAATTTCATGCTAGAATCATCATCCGGATGCCAAAATAAACTAAATACAGCAAAAGATTTGAGTGCACAACGTTTGGTTTAGGTTTGACAGCCATAATCACCTTTTTATTGCTTTAAATGCGTTTTTAGCGCATGATTGTACATTTGAGCTGAATGTGTCAAAATCTTAAAAATTAACAGGTGCCCAAGCAATTTCATGCTAGAATCATCATCCGGATGCCAAAATAAACTAAATACAGCAAAAGATTTGAGTGCACAACGTTTGGTTTAGATTTGACAGCCATAATCAGCAATTGTGTACATTTGAGCTGAATGTGTCAAAATCTTAAAAATTAACAGGTGCCCAAGCAATTTCATGCTAGAATCATCATCCGGATGCCAAAATAAACTAAATACAGCAAAAGATTTGAGTGCACAACGTTTGGTTTAGGTTTGACAGCCATAATCACCTTTTTATTGCTTTAAATGCGTTTTTAGCGCATGATTGTACATTTGAGCTGAATGTGTCAAAATCTTAAAAATTAACAGGTGCCCAAGCAATTTCATGCTAGAATCATCATCCGGATGCCAAAATAAACTAAATACAGCAAAAGATTTGAGTGCACAACGTTTGGTTTAGATTTGACAGCCATAATCAGCAATTGTGTACATTTGAGCTGAATGTGTCAAAATCTTAAAAATTAACAGGTGCCCAAGCAATTTCATGCTAGAATCATCATCCGGATGCCAAAATAAACTAAATACAGCAAAAGATTTGAGTGCACAACGTTAGGGTTAGGGTTAGGCGCCGGGCTGACCCCGACGCCCCGAAGTCGGAAATGACGTCGCTTTCGCGGAAGCCTTATGAATGGCGGTCTATGGGAAGCTGGAATTCGACTTGGAAGTTAGCCACTGTGCTAACGCGCGCTCCATTGACTTTGAATGGCGGGGGCATAACTCCCGCGCGCCAGTTGGAACCGGGTTTGGAACGAGGTCGCGATTCCGGATTGCGGTGAAAATGTCGGCTAATCGAAACGGGAAAAATCGCCGCGGATAGTGCGAAATTCGTAGGCGCCGGCGACGCGTTTCGTTTGAAAAGGTTTTTTGTTTAAGTATTTTTTAAGGGCCGTTTTAAAAACGCGGGTGCGGTTCGGGCGAGCGGACACCAGGTGTCGCGTGTGAGCCCGGTCGAATTCCAGGAATCGCGCACGGGTCGTATTCCGTGAACCGCGCCGGTCGGAGTCCGGGAATTGTACTTGTCGTGTTCCGTGAACCGTGCGCGTCGGTTTTCGGGAACGGCGGGGTCGTATTCCGTGAATCGTACGCGTCGCATTCCGGGAACTGTACGGGTCGTAATTCCGTGAATTGTACCGGTCGGGGTCCGGGAATTGTGCTGGTCGAATACCGGGAATTGCGCTGGTCGTGTTCCGTGAACTGTACGCGTCGGATTCCAGGAATTGTACGCGTCGGATTCCAGGAACTGTACGGGTCGGATTCCATGAATTGTACTGGTCGGGGTCCGGGAATTGTACTGGTTGAATACCAGGAATTGTACTGGTCGGATTCCAGGAACTGTACGGGTCGTATTCCATGAATTGTACTGGTCGGGGTCCGGGAATTGTACTGGTCGAATACCAGGAATTGTACTGGTTGAATACCAGGAATTGTACTGGTCGTGTTCCGTGAACTGTACTGGTCGTATTCCGTGAACTGTACGCGTCGGATTCCGGGAACTGTACGCGTCGGATTCCGGGAACTGTACGGGTCGGATTCCATGAATCGTACGTGTCGGAGCCCGGGAATTGTACTGGTCGTATTCCATGAATCGTACGTGTTGGATTCCAGGAATTGTACTGGTCGGGGTCCGGGAATCGTACTGGTTGAATACCAGGAATTGTACTGGTCGTGTTCCATGAACTGTACGCGTCGGATTCCAGGAACTGTACGGGTCGTATTCCAGGAACTCTACGGGTCGGATTCCATGAATCGTACGTGTCGGAGCCCGGGAATTGTACTGGTCGTATTCCATGAACTGTACGTGTCGGATTCCAGGAATTGTACTGGTCGGGGTCCGGGAATCGTACTGGTTGAATACCAGGAATTGTACTGGTCGTGTTCCATGAACTGTACGCGTCGGATTCCAGGAACTGTACGCATCGGATTCCAGGAACTGTACGCGTCGGATTCCAGGAACTGTACGCGTCGGATTCCAGGAACTGTACGTGTCGGATTCCAGGAATTGTACTGGTCGGGGTTGAATACCAGGAATTGTACTGGTCGTGTTCCATGAACTGTACGGGTCGGATTCCATGAATCGTACGGGTCGTGTTCCATGAATTGTACTGTGTTGAAATTGTGGAATTATATGTAGGCAACCTGGAAATTGACGTGACCGTCTATTGGTCAACAGCTGATTGCAGTGATTGGTTTTTGGTCAGATATGGCCCTTCCCACTAGTAATTTTTGAGCCAATCGACGTTTGGTTTGCCCATGGTGAAATTGTGGAATTATATGTAGGCAACCTGGAAATTGACGGGACGTGTTCCATGAATTGTACTGCGTTGAAATTGTGGAATTATATGTAGGCAACCTGGAAATTGACGGGTTGTGTTCCATGAATTGTACTGCGTTGAAATTGTGGAATTATATGTAGGCAACCTGGAAATTGACGTGACCATCTATTGGTCAACAGCTGATTGCAGTGATTGGTTTTTGGTCAGATATGGCCCTTCCCACTGGTAATTTTTGAGGCAATAGACGTTTGGTTTGCCCATGGTGAAATTGTGGAATTATATGTATAAAACCTGGAAATTGACTTGGATGGGTTTTTTTTTTTTATGGCGGGCGTTACCGTTACACCCCCTTCGCAGTGATTGGTCAATGGCCAGTTGCAAGGCTGGGCTGAGTCTATAAAAGCAGTCGCTGTCAGTGCCGCCTTCAGAAGTCAAGCGAGCAAGAGCAAAAAAGGATGGGTCAATATCTGGAAAGTCCTCCTCCTGATTATGACCAGCAAGGTATGATATTTTCTTTGCATGTGCACTTGCAAAAAAAAAAATCATGGGGTCTCTGGACAGATGAGACAACTCCACGATGGATCCCGAGCATTGTGCTCACTACACTGGAGCCCCAAATGAACATGGCAATGGAAACAAGTCAAGGGTAAGTTGGCGATGTCTACATCCAGGATGGCAACCTAAATTCCTTAAAGATGACATGTAATTCCTTAAAGATGACATGCAATTCCTTAAAAATGACACGCAATTCCTTAAAAATGACACGCAATTCCTTAAAGATGACGTGTAAAATTCCTTAAAGATGACGTGCAATTCCTTAAAAATGGCGCGCAATTCCTTAAAAATGGCGCGCAATTCCTTAAAGGTGACATGTAATTCCTTAAAGATGACATGTAATTCCCGGAAAGATGCGTTCATATTTGTAAACACTACTCAGTGAATTGCGTTTAGTGTTTTTTTATTTTTTTTTCTATCTAGATTCACTTGGCCATGTTATGAGAGCGGATGGGCGTTTACAGAGCAAATGTGCCTCATCTCCATATCTATTATATGCATCTTATACTTTTCCACTACAAAATCGTAAAATAAAGTCTGTTTGTTGAAGAAAGCTTTTCTGAGTCACGCAGTTTTTGCTTTCACCACAAGGTGTCGCTTGACTGGCTAATTGTTAGCGTTTGTGTGTGGGGAGGAGGTGCCTTTGGCCAATCGGAAGGTGATTGGCTGCAGTACCGTGACATCACCAACACCAGACTATTTAAGCCTGCGTTTGTCCAACCCCCATTCATTCGCATCGAAGTGTGAGGGCAAGCACAAGAAAGCGCCGCTGCAGGTTCCAAGGATGAGTGAGGTGAGTTCCTGGAAATGTGCGTCGCCTTTGGGGAAAAGAGTCCGGTTTCAGGAATTCAAATCTCAAGCGAGTTCCCGCTCCAAGAATTCATCCACAACCAAGGTACAGTTCTAGAAATCTACCGATAGCCGATAGCTTTTCCCTGGCCTCCGAGGCGGGCCCCTTGCGTGTTTGAGGCCCCGCGAAGCGTCGCGTCGCGTGGTCGTTGCTTCGTTGCCCCGTCCGCGCCCGGTTCCTGGAATTGGACCCCGAACCAAAGTCCAGTTCCTGGAATTGGACCCCCAACCAAAGTCCAGTTCCTGGAATTGGACCCCCAACCAAAGTCCAGTTCCTGGAATTGGACCCCCAACTAAAGTCCAGTTCCTGGAATTGGACCCTCAACCAAAGTCCAGTTCCTGGAATTGGACCCCCAACCAAAGTCCAGTTCCTGGAATTGGACCCCCAACCAAAGTCCAGTTCCTGGAATTGGACCCCCAACCAAAGTCCAGTTCCCGGAACTGTGCGGAGCGGGACCCAAGCGTAGCTAGCCCCCGCGAGGCCCCGCGCAGCGGGGCCGAGGACACCGGCCTCGCCTATGCCCGGTTCCTGGAATTGGACCCCCAAACCCAGTCCAGTTCCTGGAATTTGACCCCAAACCAAGGTCCAGTTCCAGGAATTCTACGGAGCACTCACTCCAGCCCCCAGTAAGTTCTGTGTCGCTATTGTGGAAGACATGACCCACACCCATGTATTATACATTGTTTTTTATTGTTGTATAGGTGAACGTGAATTGCAATGAGGAGGAGCTCCCGGAAGAACCTTTCGAGCCTTTGACACAGGAGGTTTCTGTGCCATTAACACAGGCCTCCCCGCTGAGAACTACCAAAGATGTGAACAGGTCTGAGCAGAATGTGGGGGCTGGATGGCAACTTTCAAGGGAGCCCGGGGATCTCGTCTCTACTCCACAGTCCGAGGAAAAAAAGGTACACATTGGAGTAATTAAGGTGATATCCAGGAAGTCCCATGTCACTATTGTGGAAGTTTCCCCCCCCCACCCCATTGCCATGGCTTCCAAATTGGATTTTGTCATTGTATAGATGTACATGACTGAAGACGAAGATGAGATGGACGTCATGGAACAAATTGTCTTTCCCTTAACACAAGAAGTCTCCCTGCCCTTAACACAGAAGGTCTCCTCCCTGCACCGGGTGAGTAGAATTCCTGGAAGTGGTTCAATCAAATGCAACACTGGCTCGTGCCACCAAAATATGACTGTTTCCTTTCTGGTGACAGACAGGCTCACCTGGGGAAAAGAAGCAGCAAAGGAAGAGTGAAGACAGCAGCAAAAAGGTGAAAACATCTGACAAAACAGTGGGAGATGGACGGCAAGTTTCAAGGGAGGCTTCTCCCCAGTTGATGGAATTGGAGAATGTACGCCTGAGGGAAGCTGAGGTGAAATCCAGGAAGTCCCATGTCTCCTGTTGTTAAACTTGTTAAACTAACCCTAACCCTAACCCTAACCCATAGCTATGTCTTCTATTTTGCTTTTTGTACTATAGTCTGACTTCAGTGACTGGGAAGATGCGGAACAGATAATGGAACATGCCTTGTTGGTAGAAAAACATGTCCAGCGCCCTTGAAATTTGTGAGTATAATTCCTGGAAGTAATTCTGTCATTGTAATACACCGACATGAAATATTTCTTAACCCCCGGGGGGGGGTTAGGGTTAGGGTTAACCCTAACCCTAACCCTAACCCGCAAAATATAACATACTGTGTCCTTAGGATTGTGATACCACTCACACTCTCAAGTCCCGCAAGAAGAAGAAGATGAAGGAGAAGATCAAGTTAAAGAAAAAGGACAAATTCCATCCAAAAAGGGAACGAAACACAGCAAAAGAGATCTCCCAAACCAAATTCAGAGCCAACAACACTTCCAGAAAAAATCAGTCATCATAATTCTGTAAGTAGACTTGGGATGCGGAGGGTGACTCTAATGTGGAAATCCTAAAATTAAACCTTTGTCATTTTTATGTCTTTCAGGGTCAACGAAGAAAACTCGCACTCACACCACAATTTTATTCCATGGTCAAAACTCTCTTCGAAAGAGAGATCCAGGAAAAGTTGGTCCTGAAAAAAAGGATACGGGAGATCGTGGCTGAACAACCAGCATTTCGACAGCTATGCCGTGAGCTGGAACTATGTATTGAGAACATTTGAAACCAAGTCCGAATGATGATCAAAAGATGTGAAAATTAAAGTCAATTTGGAATGTTGGAGTTCTGGTGGGTCTTCTTCCAGGTTTTTTACATTGTATGTTTTAAGACAATGCTGCATGCCTCTCACAATGTGTCAGGGTCGGTGGTTCCATTTTCCGCTTAAGTCCATTTCGAGGAATCCAAACCCAACCAAGGTCGAGTTCCAGGATTCTTACCGATCGGCGAAGCGGGCCCCAAACACGTCGAGAACACCGGCATGGTGAGTCCCGGGCTGGGTGGTTCCATTCCCGGCCTGAGTCCATTTTCAGGAATTGAGCCCCAACCAGTTCCAGGTCCAGTTCCAGGAATCCAACCCCAACCAACCAAGATCCAGTTCCAGGATTCCGACCGATGGGCTAAACCTGAGAGCACCGGCCTGGTGGGTGGTTCCGATTCCGTCCCCCGCTTAAGTCCATTTCCAGGAATCCAACCCCCATCCAAGGTCCAATTCCATGATTCCTACCGATCGGCTAACCTGCCCCGCGAAGTCCACTTCCAGGAATCCAACCCCAAACAAGGTCCAGTTCCAGGATTCCTACCGATCGGCTAACCTGACCCCCAAGCCCATTTCCAGGAATCCAACCCCAACCAACCGAGGTTCATTTCCAGGATTCCTACCGATCGGCTAACCTGCCCCGCTAGGTCGAATTCCAGGAATTCAACCTCAACCGAGGTCAACTTCCTGGAATCCTACCGATGGGCTAAACCTGACCCCCGAAGTCCATTTCCAGGATTTCTACCGATGGGCTAACCTAACCCCCGAAGTCGATTTCCAGGAAAACAACCGCAAAAAAACCGAGGTTCATTTCCAGGATTCCTACCGATCGGTTAACCTGCCAGGTAGGTCGAATTCCAGGAATTCAACCTGGAGGACCGAGGTCAACTTCCATGAAAGCTACCGATGGGCTAAACCTGACCTCCGAAGTCGATTTCCAGGAATGCTACCGATGGGCTAAACCTGCCCCGCGAAGCCGGGCCGAGAGCACCGGCCCGGGGGGGTGGTTCGAAGTCGATTTCCAGGAATGCTACCGATGGGCTAAACCTGCCCCGCGAAGCCGGGCCGAGAGCACCGGCCCGGGGGGGTGGTTCGAAGTCGATTTCCAGGAATGCTACCGATGGGCTAAACCTGCCCCGCGAAGCCGGGCCGAGAGCACCGGCCCGGGGGGGTGGTTCGAAGTCGATTTCCAGGAATGCTACCGATGGGCTAAACCTGCCCCGCGAAGCCGGGCCGAGAGCACCGGCCCGGGGTGGGTGGTTCCGATTCCGTCCCCGGCTTGAGTCGATTTCCAGGAATTCAACCCCGAACCAACCGAGGTTCATTTCCAGGATTTCTACCGATGGGCTAACCTAACCCCCGAAGTCGATTTCCAGGAATTTAACCCCAACCACCACCCAAGGTCCAGTTCCAGGATTCCTACCGATGGGCTAAACCTGCTCTGCGAAGCCGGGCCGAGAGCACCGGCCCGGGGTGGGTGGTTCCGATTCCGTCCCTGGCTTGAGTCGATTTCCAGGAATTCGACCCCAACCATCCAAGGTCCAGTTCCAGGATTCCTACCGATGGGCTAAACCTGCTCCGCGAAGCCGGGCCGAGAGCACCGGCCCGGGGTGGGTGGTTCCGATTCCGTCCCTGGCTTGAGTCGATTTCCAGGAATTCAACCCCGAACCAACCGAGGTTCATTTCCAGGATTTCTACCGATGGGCTAACCTAACCCCCGAAGTCGATTTCCAGGAAACCAACCCCAAACAACCGGGGTTCATTTCCAGGATTCCTACCGATCGGTTAACCTGCCCGCTAGGTCGAATTCCAGGAATTCAACCTGGAGGACCGAGGTCGAATTCCAGGAATGCGACCGATGGGCTAAACCTGACCCCCGAAGTCCAATTCCAGGAATTCAACCTGGACCGAGGTCGATTTCCAGGATTTCGACCGATGGGCTAAACCTGGCCCGCGCAGCGGGCCCCAAGCGCACCGAGGCCCCGCGAAGCGGGGCCGAGAACACCGCCATGGTAGCACCCGGGGAGGGAGGTTCCGTTTCCGGCTTGAGTCGATTTCCAGGAATTCGACACATCCAGGGTCGATTTCCAGGATTTCGACCGATGGGCTAAACCTGGCCCGCGCAGCGGGCCCCAAGCGCACCGAGGCCCCGCGAAGCGGGGCCGAGAACACCGCCATGGTAGCACCCGGGGAGGGAGGTTCCGTTTCCGGCTTGAGTCGATTTCCAGGAATTCGACACATCCAGGGTCGATTTCCAGGATTTCGACCGATGGGCTAAACCCGGCCCGCGAAGCGGGCCCCAAGCGCACCGAGGCCCCGCGAAGCGGGGCCGAGAACACCGCCATGGTAGCACCCGGGGAGGGAGGTTCCGTTTCCGGCTTGAGTCGATTTCCAGGAATTCGACACATCCAGGGTCGATTTCCAGGATTTCGACCGATGGGCTAAACCCGGCCCGCGAAGCGGGCCCCAAGCGCACCGAGGCCCCGCGAAGCGGGGCCGAGAACACCGCCATGGTAGCACCCGGGGAGGGAGGTTCCGTTTCCGGCTTGAGTCGATTTCCAGGAATTCGACCCATCCAGGGTCGATTTCCAGGATTTCGACCGATGGGCTAAACCTGGCCCGCGAAGCGGGCCCCAAGCGCACCGAGGCCCCGCGAAGCGGGGCCGAGAACACCGCCATGGTACCACCCGGGGAGGGAGGTTCGGTTCCCGGCTTGAGTCGATTTCCAGGAATTCGACATCATCCAAGGTCGATTTCCAGGATTTCGACCGATGGGCTAAACCTGGCCCGCGAAGCGGGCCCCAAGCGCACCGAGGCCCCGCGGAGCGGGGCCGAGAACACCGCCATGGTACCACCCGGGGAGGGAGGTTCGGTTTCCGGCTTGAGTCGATTTCCAGGAATTCGACACATCCAGGGTCGATTTCCAGGATTTCGACCGATGGGCTAAACCTGGCCCGCGAAGCGGGCCCCAAGCGCACCGAGGCCCCGCGAAGCGGGGCCGAGAACACCGCCATGGTAGCACCCGGGGAGGGAGGTTCCGTTTCCGGCTTGAGTCGATTTCCAGGAATTCGACACATCCAAGGTCGATTTCCAGGATTTCGACCGATGGGCTAAACCTGGCCCGCGAAGCGGGCCCCAAGCGCACCGAGGCCCCGCGGAGCGGGGCCGAGAACACCGCCATGGTACCACCCGGGGAGGGAGGTTCGGTTTCCGGCTTGAGTCGATTTCCAGGAATTCGACACATCCAGGGTCGATTTCCAGGATTTCGACCGATGGGCTAAACCCGGCCCGCGAAGCGGGCCCCAAGCGCACCGAGGCCCCGCGAAGCGGGGCCGAGAACACCGCCATGGTAGCACCCGGGGAGGGAGGTTCCGTTTCCGGCTTGAGTCGATTTCCAGGAATTCGACATCATCCAAGGTCGATTTCCAGGATTTCGACCGATGGGCTAAACCCGGCCCGCGAAGCGGGCCCCAAGCGCACCGAGGCCCCGCGAAGCGGGGCCGAGAACACCGCCATGGTAGCACCCGGGGAGGGAGGTTCCGTTTCCGGCTTGAGTCAATTTCCAGGAATTCGACACATCCAGGGTCGATTTCCAGGATTTCGACCGATGGGCTAAACCTGGCCCGCGAAGCGGGCCCCAAGCGCACCGAGGCCCCGCGAAGCGGGGCCGAGAACACCGCCATGGTACCACCCGGGGAGGGAGGTTCGGTTCCCGGCTTGAGTCGATTTCCAGGAATTCGACATCATCCAAGGTCGATTTCCAGGATTTCGACCGATGGGCTAAACCTGGCCCGCGAAGCGGGCCCCAAGCGCACCGAGGCCCCGCGGAGCGGGGCCGAGAACACCGCCATGGTACCACCCGGGGAGGGAGGTTCGGTTCCCGGCTTGAGTCGATTTCCAGGAATTCGACCCCATCCAAGGTCGATTTCCAGGATTTCGACCGATGGGCTAAACCTGGCCCGCGCAGCGGGCCCCAAGCGCACCGAGGCCCCGCGAAGCGGGGCCGAGTACCGCCATAGTAGCACCCGGGGAGGGAGGTTCGGTTCCCGGCTTGAGTCGATTTCCAGGAATTCTACATCATCCAAGGTCGATTTCCAGGATTTCGACCGATGGGCTAAACCTGGCCCGCGAAGCGGGCCCCAAGCGCACCGAGGCCCCGCGGAGCGGGCCCGAGAACACCGCCATGGTACCACCCGGGGAGGGAGGTTCGGTTTCCGGCTTGAGTCGATTTCCAGGAATTCGACACATCCAGGGTCGATTTCCAGGATTTCGACCGATGGGCTAAACCTGGCCCGCGAAGCGGGCCCCAAGCGCACCGAGGCCCCGCGAAGCGGGGCCGAGAACACCGCCATGGTAGCACCCGGGGAGGGAGGTTCCGTTTCCGGCTTGAGTCGATTTCCAGGAATTCGACACATCCAAGGTCGATTTCCAGGATTTCGACCGATGGGCTAAACCTGGCCCGCGAAGCGGGCCCCAAGCGCACCGAGGCCCCGCGGAGCGGGGCCGAGAACACCGCCATGGTACCACCCGGGGAGGGAGGTTCGGTTTCCGGCTTGAGTCGATTTCCAGGAATTCGACACATCCAGGGTCGATTTCCAGGATTTCGACCGATGGGCTAAACCCGGCCCGCGAAGCGGGCCCCAAGCGCACCGAGGCCCCGCGAAGCGGGGCCGAGAACACCGCCATGGTAGCACCCGGGGAGGGAGGTTCCGTTTCCGGCTTGAGTCGATTTCCAGGAATTCGACACATCCAGGGTCGATTTCCAGGATTTCGACCGATGGGCTAAACCCGGCCCGCGAAGCGGGCCCCAAGCGCACCGAGGCCCCGCGAAGCGGGGCCGAGAACACCGCCATGGTAGCACCCGGGGAGGGAGGTTCCGTTTCCGGCTTGAGTCGATTTCCAGGAATTCGACCCATCCAGGGTCGATTTCCAGGATTTCGACCGATGGGCTAAACCTGGCCCGCGAAGCGGGCCCCAAGCGCACCGAGGCCCCGCGAAGCGGGGCCGAGAACACCGCCATGGTACCACCCGGGGAGGGAGGTTCGGTTCCCGGCTTGAGTCGATTTCCAGGAATTCGACATCATCCAAGGTCGATTTCCAGGATTTCGACCGATGGGCTAAACCTGGCCCGCGAAGCGGGCCCCAAGCGCACCGAGGCCCCGCGGAGCGGGGCCGAGAACACCGCCATGGTACCACCCGGGGAGGGAGGTTCGGTTTCCGGCTTGAGTCGATTTCCAGGAATTCGACACATCCAGGGTCGATTTCCAGGATTTCGACCGATGGGCTAAACCTGGCCCGCGAAGCGGGCCCCAAGCGCACCGAGGCCCCGCGAAGCGGGGCCGAGAACACCGCCATGGTAGCACCCGGGGAGGGAGGTTCCGTTTCCGGCTTGAGTCGATTTCCAGGAATTCGACACATCCAAGGTCGATTTCCAGGATTTCGACCGATGGGCTAAACCTGGCCCGCGAAGCGGGCCCCAAGCGCACCGAGGCCCCGCGGAGCGGGGCCGAGAACACCGCCATGGTACCACCCGGGGAGGGAGGTTCGGTTTCCGGCTTGAGTCGATTTCCAGGAATTCGACACATCCAGGGTCGATTTCCAGGATTTCGACCGATGGGCTAAACCCGGCCCGCGAAGCGGGCCCCAAGCGCACCGAGGCCCCGCGAAGCGGGGCCGAGAACACCGCCATGGTAGCACCCGGGGAGGGAGGTTCCGTTTCCGGCTTGAGTCGATTTCCAGGAATTCGACATCATCCAAGGTCGATTTCCAGGATTTCGACCGATGGGCTAAACCCGGCCCGCGAAGCGGGCCCCAAGCGCACCGAGGCCCCGCGAAGCGGGGCCGAGAACACCGCCATGGTAGCACCCGGGGAGGGAGGTTCCGTTTCCGGCTTGAGTCAATTTCCAGGAATTCGACACATCCAGGGTCGATTTCCAGGATTTCGACCGATGGGCTAAACCTGGCCCGCGAAGCGGGCCCCAAGCGCACCGAGGCCCCGCGAAGCGGGGCCGAGAACACCGCCATGGTACCACCCGGGGAGGGAGGTTCGGTTCCCGGCTTGAGTCGATTTCCAGGAATTCGACATCATCCAAGGTCGATTTCCAGGATTTCGACCGATGGGCTAAACCTGGCCCGCGAAGCGGGCCCCAAGCGCACCGAGGCCCCGCGGAGCGGGGCCGAGAACACCGCCATGGTACCACCCGGGGAGGGAGGTTCGGTTCCCGGCTTGAGTCGATTTCCAGGAATTCGACCCCATCCAAGGTCGATTTCCAGGATTTCGACCGATGGGCTAAACCTGGCCCGCGCAGCGGGCCCCAAGCGCACCGAGGCCCCGCGAAGCGGGGCCGAGTACCGCCATAGTAGCACCCGGGGAGGGAGGTTCGGTTCCCGGCTTGAGTCGATTTCCAGGAATTCTACATCATCCAAGGTCGATTTCCAGGATTTCGACCGATGGGCTAAACCTGGCCCGCGAAGCGGGCCCCAAGCGCACCGAGGCCCCGCGGAGCGGGCCCGAGAACACCGCCATGGTACCACCCGGGGAGGGAGGTTCGGTTTCCGGCTTGAGTCGATTTCCAGGAATTCGACACATCCAGGGTCGATTTCCAGGATTTCGACCGATGGGCTAAACCCGGCCCGCGAAGCGGGCCCCAAGCGCACCGAGGCCCCGCGAAGCGGGGCCGAGAACACCGCCATGGTAGCACCCGGGGAGGGAGGTTCCGTTTCCGGCTTGAGTCGATTTCCAGGAATTCGACATCATCCAAGGTCGATTTCCAGGATTTCGACCGATGGGCTAAACCCGGCCCGCAAAGCGGGCCCCAAGCGCACCGAGGCCCCGCGAAGCGGGGCCGAGAACACCGCCATGGTAGCACCCGGGGAGGGAGGTTCCGTTTCCGGCTTGAGTCAATTTCCAGGAATTCGACACATCCAGGGTCGATTTCCAGGATTTCGACCGATGGGCTAAACCTGGCCCGCGAAGCGGGCCCCAAGCGCACCGAGGCCCCGCGAAGCGGGGCCGAGAACACCGCCATGGTACCACCCGGGGAGGGAGGTTCGGTTCCCGGCTTGAGTCGATTTCCAGGAATTCGACATCATCCAAGGTCGATTTCCAGGATTTCGACCGATGGGCTAAACCCGGCCCGCGAAGCGGGCCCCAAGCGCACCGAGGCCCCGCGAAGCGGGGCCGAGAACACCGCCATGGTAGCACCCGGGGAGGGAGGTTCCGTTTCCGGCTTGAGTCAATTTCCAGGAATTCGACACATCCAGGGTCGATTTCCAGGATTTCGACCGATGGGCTAAACCTGGCCCGCGAAGCGGGCCCCAAGCGCACCGAGGCCCCGCGAAGCGGGGCCGAGAACACCGCCATGGTACCACCCGGGGAGGGAGGTTCGGTTCCCGGCTTGAGTCGATTTCCAGGAATTCGACATCATCCAAGGTCGATTTCCAGGATTTCGACCGATGGGCTAAACCTGGCCCGCGAAGCGGGCCCCAAGCGCACCGAGGCCCCGCGGAGCGGGGCCGAGAACACCGCCATGGTACCACCCGGGGAGGGAGGTTCGGTTCCCGGCTTGAGTCGATTTCCAGGAATTCGACCCCATCCAAGGTCGATTTCCAGGATTTCGACCGATGGGCTAAACCTGGCCCGCGCAGCGGGCCCCAAGCGCACCGAGGCCCCGCGAAGCGGGGCCGAGTACCGCCATAGTAGCACCCGGGGAGGGAGGTTCGGTTCCCGGCTTGAGTCGATTTCCAGGAATTCTACATCATCCAAGGTCGATTTCCAGGATTTCGACCGATGGGCTAAACCTGGCCCGCGAAGCGGGCCCCAAGCGCACCGAGGCCCCGCGGAGCGGGCCCGAGAACACCGCCATGGTACCACCCGGGGAGGGAGGTTCGGTTTCCGGCTTGAGTCGATTTCCAGGAATTCGACACATCCAGGGTCGATTTCCAGGATTTCGACCGATGGGCTAAACCCGGCCCGCGAAGCGGGCCCCAAGCGCACCGAGGCCCCGCGAAGCGGGGCCGAGAACACCGCCATGGTAGCACCCGGGGAGGGAGGTTCCGTTTCCGGCTTGAGTCGATTTCCAGGAATTCGACATCATCCAAGGTCGATTTCCAGGATTTCGACCGATGGGCTAAACCCGGCCCGCAAAGCGGGCCCCAAGCGCACCGAGGCCCCGCGAAGCGGGGCCGAGAACACCGCCATGGTAGCACCCGGGGAGGGAGGTTCCGTTTCCGGCTTGAGTCAATTTCCAGGAATTCGACACATCCAGGGTCGATTTCCAGGATTTCGACCGATGGGCTAAACCTGGCCCGCGAAGCGGGCCCCAAGCGCACCGAGGCCCCGCGAAGCGGGGCCGAGAACACCGCCATGGTACCACCCGGGGAGGGAGGTTCGGTTCCCGGCTTGAGTCGATTTCCAGGAATTCGACATCATCCAAGGTCGATTTCCAGGATTTCGACCGATGGGCTAAACCTGGCCCGCGAAGCGGGCCCCAAGCGCACCGAGGCCCCGCGGAGCGGGGCCGAGAACACCGCCATGGTACCACCCGGGGAGGGAGGTTCGGTTCCCGGCTTGAGTCGATTTCCAGGAATTCGACATCATCCAACGTCCATTTCCAGGATTTCGACCGATGGGCTAAACCTGGCCCGCGCAGCGGGCCCCAAGCGCACCGAGGCCCCGCGAAGCGGGGCCGAGTACCGCCATGGTAGCACCCGGGGAGGGAGGTTCGGTTCCCGGCTTGAGTCGATTTCCAGGAATTCGACCCCATCCAAGGTCGATTTCCAGGATTTCGACCGATGGGCTAAACCTGGCCCGCGCAGCGGGCCCCAAGCGCACCGAGGCCCCGCGAAGCGGGGCCGAGTACCGCCATAGTAGCACCCGGGGAGGGAGGTTCGGTTCCCGGCTTGAGTCGATTTCCAGGAATTCTACATCATCCAAGGTCGATTTCCAGGATTTCGACCGATGGGCTAAACCTGGCCCGCGAAGCGGGCCCCAAGCGCACCGAGGCCCCGCGGAGCGGGCCCGAGAACACCGCCATGGTACCACCCGGGGAGGGAGGTTCGGTTTCCGGCTTGAGTCGATTTCCAGGAATTCGACACATCCAGGGTCGATTTCCAGGATTTCGACCGATGGGCTAAACCCGGCCCGCGAAGCGGGCCCCAAGCGCACCGAGGCCCCGCGAAGCGGGGCCGAGAACACCGCCATGGTAGCACCCGGGGAGGGAGGTTCCGTTTCCGGCTTGAGTCGATTTCCAGGAATTCGACATCATCCAAGGTCGATTTCCAGGATTTCGACCGATGGGCTAAACCCGGCCCGCGCAGCGGGCCCCAAGCGCACCGAGGCCCCGCGAAGCGGGGCCAAGAACACCGCCATGGTAGCACCCGGGGAGGGAGGTTCGGTTTCCGGCTTGAGTCGATTTCCAGGAATTCGACACATCCAGGGTCGATTTCCAGGATTTCGACCGATGGGCTAAACCTGGCCCGTGAAGCGGGCCCCAAGCGCACCGAGGCCCCGCGGAGCGGGGCCGAGAACACCGGCATGGTAGCACCCGGGGAGGGAGGTTCGGTTCCCGGCTTGAGTCGATTTCCAGGAATTCGACCCCATCCAAGGTCCATTTCCAGGATTTCGACCGATGGGCTAAACCCGGCCCGCGCAGCGGGCCCCAAGCGCACCGAGGCCCCGCGAAGCGGGGCCGAGTACCGCCATGGTACCACCCGGGGTGGGAGGTTCGGTTCCCGGCTTGAGTCGATTTCCAGGAATTCGACCCCATCCAAGGTCCATTTCCAGGATTTCGACCGATGGGCTAAACCTGGCCCGCGAAGCGGGCCCCAAGCGCACCGAGGCCCCGCGAAGCGGGGCCGAGTACCGCCATGGTAGCACCCGGGGAGGGAGGTTCGGTTCCCGGCTTGAGTCGATTTCCAGGAATTCGACCCCATCCAAGGTCGATTTCCAGGATTTCGACCGATGGGCTAAACCTGGCCCGCGAAGCGGGCCCCAAGCGCACCGAGGCCCCGCGAAGCGGGGCCGAGAACACCGCCATGGTACCACCCGGGGAGGGAGGTTCGGTTCCCGGCTTGAGTCGATTTCCAGGAATTCGACCCCATCCAAGGTCCATTTCCAGGATTTCGACCGATGGGCTAAACCCGGCCCGCGCAGCGGGCCCCAAGCGCACCGAGGCCCCGCGAAGCGGGGCCGAGTACCGCCATGGTACCACCCGGGGTGGGAGGTTCGGTTCCCGGCTTGAGTCGATTTCCAGGAATTCGACCCCATCCAAGGTCCATTTCCAGGATTTCGACCGATGGGCTAAACCTGGCCCGCGAAGCGGGCCCCAAGCGCACCGAGGCCCCGCGAAGCGGGGCCGAGTACCGCCATGGTAGCACCCGGGGAGGGAGGTTCGGTTCCCGGCTTGAGTCGATTTCCAGGAATTCGACCCCATCCAAGGTCGATTTCCAGGATTTCGACCGATGGGCTAAACCTGGCCCGCGAAGCGGGCCCCAAGCACACCGAGGCCCCGCGAAGCGGGGCCGAGAACACCGCCATGGTAGCACCCGGGGAGGGAGGTTCGGTTCCCGGCTTGAGTCGATTTCCAGGAATTCGACCCCATCCAAGGTCGATTTCCAGGATTTCGACCGATGGGCTAAACCTGGCCCGCGCAGCGGGCCCCAAGCGCACCGAGGCCCCGCGAAGCGGGGCCGAGTACCGCCATGGTACCACCCGGGGAGGGAGGTTCCGTTTCCGGCTTGAGTCGATTTCCAGGAATTCGACACATCCAAGGTCGATTTCCAGGATTTCGACCGATGGGCTAAACCTGGCCCGCGAAGCGGGCCCCAAGCGCACCGAGGCCCCGCGGAGCGGGGCCGAGAACACCGCCATGGTACCACCCGGGGAGGGAGGTTCGGTTCCCGGCTTGAGTCGATTTCCAGGAATTCGACATCATCCAAGGTCGATTTCCAGGATTTCGACCGATGGGCTAAACCTGGCCCGCGAAGCGGGCCCCAAGCGCACCGAGGCCCCGCGGAGCGGGGCCGAGAACACCGCCATGGTACCACCCGGGGAGGGAGGTTCCGTTTCCGGCTTGAGTCGATTTCCAGGAATTCGACACATCCAAGGTCGATTTCCAGGATTTTGACCGATGGGCTAAACCTGGCCCGCGAAGCGGGCCCCAAGCACACCGAGGCCCCGCGAAGCGGGGCCGAGAACACCGCCATGGTACCACCCGGGGAGGGAGGTTCGGTTCCCGGCTTGAGTCGATTTCCAGGAATTCGACCCCATCCAAGGTCCATTTCCAGGATTTCGACCGATGGGCTAAACCTGGCCCGCGAAGCGGGCCCCAAGCACACCGAGGCCCCGCGAAGCGGGGCCGAGAACACCGCCATGGTACCACCCGGGGAGGGAGGTTCGGTTCCCGGCTTGAGTCGATTTCCAGGAATTCGACCCCATCCAAGGTCGATTTCCAGGATTTCGACCGATGGGCTAAACCTGGCCCGCGCAGCGGGCCCCAAGCGCACCGAGGCCCCGCGAAGCGGGGCCGAGTACCGCCATGGTAGCACCCGGGGAGGGAGGTTCCGTTCCCGGCTTGAGTCGATTTCCAGGAATTCGACACATCCAAGGTCGATTTCCAGGATTTCGACCGATGGGCTAAACCTGGCCCGCGAAGCGGGCCCCAAGCGCACCGAGGCCCCGCGGAGCGGGGCCGAGAACACCGCCATGGTACCACCCGGGGAGGGAGGTTCGGTTCCCGGCTTGAGTCGATTTCCAGGAATTCGACCCCATCCAAGGTCCATTTCCAGGATTTCGACCGATGGGCTAAACCTGGCCCGCGAAGCGGGCCCCAAGCACACCGAGGCCCCGCGAAGCGGGGCCGAGAACACCGCCATGGTACCACCCGGGGAGGGAGGTTCGGTTCCCGGCTTGAGTCGATTTCCAGGAATTCGACCCCATCCAAGGTCGATTTCCAGGATTTCGACCGATGGGCTAAACCTGGCCCGCGCAGCGGGCCCCAAGCGCACCGAGGCCCCGCGAAGCGGGGCCGAGTACCGCCATGGTAGCACCCGGGGAGGGAGGTTCCGTTCCCGGCTTGAGTCGATTTCCAGGAATTCGACACATCCAAGGTCGATTTCCAGGATTTCGACCGATGGGCTAAACCTGGCCCGCGAAGCGGGCCCCAAGCGCACCGAGGCCCCGCGGAGCGGGGCCGAGAACACCGCCATGGTACCACCCGGGGAGGGAGGTTCGGTTCCCGGCTTGAGTCGATTTCCAGGAATTCGACATCATCCAACGTCCATTTCCAGGATTTCGACCGATGGGCTAAACCTGGCCCGCGAAGCGGGCCCCAAGCGCACCGAGGCCCCGCGAAGCGGGGCCGAGTACCGCCATGGTAGCACCCGGGGAGGGAGGTTCGGTTCCCGGCTTGAGTCGATTTCCAGGAATTCGACCCCATCCAAGGTCGATTTCCAGGATTTCGACCGATGGGCTAAACCTGGCCCGCGCAGCGGGCCCCAAGCGCACCGAGGCCCCGCGAAGCGGGGCCGAGTACCGCCATGGTAGCACCCGGGGAGGGAGGTTCGGTTCCCGGCTTGAGTCGATTTCCAGGAATTCGACCCCATCCAAGGTCGATTTCCAGGATTTCGACCGATGGGCTCGACCTGGCCCGCGCAGCGGGCCCCAAGCGCACCGAGGCCCCGCGGAGCGGGGCCGAGAACACCGGCATGGTTGGTCCCGGGTTTGGTGGGTCCAGCTCCCCTTCGGTCGAATTCCAGGAATTCAACCTGGAGCGAGGTCAACTTCCAGGAATGCTACCGATGGGCTCAACCTGGCCCGCGAAGCGGGCCCCAAGCGCACCAAGGCCCCGCGAAGCTAACCCTAACCCTAGTTCCAATTCCAGGAATTCAACCTGTACCGAGGTCAACTTCCAGGAATCCGGGAGCATCGCTGGGTCATTCACCCGTCTACGCCCAGTTCCTGGAACTGGACCCCCAACCAAGGTCCAGTTCCTGGAATTGGGCGGAGCGGGTCCCAAGCGGAGCTAGCCCCCGCGAGGCTCCGCGAAGCGGGGCCGAGAACACCGGGATTGAGGCTCGCCGGTCCGCTGGGTCATTCACCCGTCTACGCCCAATTCCTGGAACTGGACCCCCAACCAAGGTCCAGTTCCTGGAATTGGGCGGAGCGGGTCCCAAGCGGAGCTAGCCCCCGCGAGGCTCCGCGAAGCGGGGCCGAGAACACCGGGATTGAGGCTCGCCGGTCCGCTGGGTCATTCACCCGTCTACGCCCAATTCCTGGAATCTGACCCTGAACCAAGGGTCAGTTCCAGGAATTGGGCGGAGCGGGTCCCAAGCGGAGCTAGCCCCCCCGGGGCCCCGCGAAGCGGGGCCGAGAACACCGGCCTGGAGACTCGCGGGGTCGCTGGTTCCGTGGCCGGCCTCCGCCCAGTTCCTGGAATTGGACCCCAAACAAAGGTCCAGTTCCAGCAGAATTTTTAAAGACATAAACTGCCAATTGTCAAACTTTACTTTCAAGACAATGAACTACAACTTTTTGCTGAACTTTATTTTAAACATTTAACATGTTGGCTGTCCCCTTATGGACGTCGTCTTCGTCTCCGTCCTTTTCCTCATCCTGTCCCCTTATGGACGTCGTCTTCGTCTCCGTCCTTTTCCTCATCCTGTCCCGCGTCCTCCTGGTCTTCTGCTGCTCATGATTTTGAAACAAAAGAGTCATGTTTACGTTTTGGTTAGCTACTAATAACATGCAATGGATAAAGTGTCATTGTGAAAGACTTACCTTTTCCTCTCTCTGGATGGCTTCACCCATGAGTGTATTATGCCAATTGGAATTTTGTGCCTGTGCTGGCCCGAGTTCAGCACATATGCTTTTTTAACCAGTTGCGTTTCAGCTTCCGCGAGTGTGCGATTAGCCTGTAGGAGAGTAGGTGAAAATATTCCAGAATGCCAAAATCCTGTCCTTAGTATGGAAGTAGCAAGATCAATCAAAGTAACACACCCATGTCGCAATTGCCCATCTTCTCCCACTTTTGCCGAAGTGCTCTTCCTTTGTTTCCCAAATGGTCATGAGCAAAGTGCATGAGTACAACTTGAGGGAATTGGATCTCTCTGTGGAAAGTGTCACAGGCCCATGCCTGGGACGGTAGCTGGACTGAAGGGGGTAATGGTATGGGTGAATGGTGGGTAAGGTCACTTTCCAGGAATTGGACCTCCATGCATCAATTATCACAGGCAAAGACAGAGTGCAATGGTTGATAATGTGTATTTTGTGGAAGAGTAAATGTCATTCCATGTCTCTTTCCTGGAAGACTAACGTGTACTAACGTCACCTTCCTGGAAGAGTGCATCGGCTTCCAGGATAGTGACATGAAGAAGACAGGTTTTTTTTTTACCTTCAAAATGCCCAAGTCATTAATTAATAAAGCAGGTGAAAATGAGCACAAATGTGTCTGTATGAATCATTTTCAGAAAAAGAATGTGAGCAACAAGGAGAGTGACACAGGGTGTGTCTTACCTTCACGGTGGCATAGTTGCAAATGAGGACGCAAGTAGTACGCGACCCTCCATTTATCGGGAGGCCCCAGTTCGAAGACACACGTCTTTTGGTTAATTTTAGAGTTGAGTCTATTTCCTGGAAGAGTACATGTCAGTTTCTTGGAAGAGTACGTCACTTTCCTGGAAAAGTACATCGGCTTCCAGGATAGTGACATGAAGAAGATAGATAGACCTCATGCACTAACATGTCTATTTCCTGGAAAACTACATGTAAAAATGTCTTTTTCCTGGTAGACTACCTGTACTAAATTGTCTCTTTCCTGGAATACTACATGTAATAACATGTATATTTCCTGGAAGATTACATCGGCTTCCAGGATAGCGACATAAAAAAAGATAGGCTTTTAGCAAAAAGTGCCCAAGTCATTAATTGATGAAGCAGGTGAAAATGAGCACTAATTTGTCAATAATAATCATTTTTTTAAAAATACAATGCACGGAACCAGGAGAGCGACACAGGTTGAGTCTTACCTTCATGGTGGCACAGTTGGAAATGAGAAAAAACGGTTGAGGGGCCCCCGCCTCCTCTTATAGGATGGTTCAAAAATGAAGACACACCCCTTTTGGGGAGTGCCAAATTGAGTCTGTATCGTGGAAGAGGACATGTTTCTATCCTGAAATATTACATGTATATATCCTGGAAGCGAACATGTCTCTATCCTGAAATATTACATGTATATATCCTGGAAGCGAACATGTCTCTATCCTGAAATATTACATGTATATATCCTGGAAGAGTACATTGGCTTCCAGAATCGTTACATACAGAATTAGGGTTTTAGTTAGAAAATGCCTGAGTCATTCATTAATAAAGCAGGTGGAAATGAGCAGTAATTTGTCAATATTAATCATTAAAAATAAAAAATAGGCATGGTAGCACCCGGGGAGGGAGGTTCGGTTCCCGGCTTGAGTCGATTTCCAGGAATTCGACCCCATCCAAGGTCCATTTCCAGGATTTCGACCGATGGGCTAAACCCGGCCCGCGCAGCGGGCCCCAAGCGCACCGAGGCCCCGCGAAGCGGGGCCGAGTACCGCCATGGTACCACCCGGGGTGGGAGGTTCGGTTCCCGGCTTGAGTCGATTTCCAGGAATTCGACCCCATCCAAGGTCCATTTCCAGGATTTCGACCGATGGGCTAAACCTGGCCCGCGAAGCGGGCCCCAAGCGCACCGAGGCCCCGCGAAGCGGGGCCGAGTACCGCCATGGTAGCACCCGGGGAGGGAGGTTCGGTTCCCGGCTTGAGTCGATTTCCAGGAATTCGACCCCATCCAAGGTCGATTTCCAGGATTTCGACCGATGGGCTAAACCTGGCCCGCGAAGCGGGCCCCAAGCGCACCGAGGCCCCGCGAAGCGGGGCCGAGAACACCGCCATGGTACCACCCGGGGAGGGAGGTTCGGTTCCCGGCTTGAGTCGATTTCCAGGAATTCGACCCCATCCAAGGTCCATTTCCAGGATTTCGACCGATGGGCTAAACCCGGCCCGCGCAGCGGGCCCCAAGCGCACCGAGGCCCCGCGAAGCGGGGCCGAGTACCGCCATGGTACCACCCGGGGTGGGAGGTTCGGTTCCCGGCTTGAGTCGATTTCCAGGAATTCGACCCCATCCAAGGTCCATTTCCAGGATTTCGACCGATGGGCTAAACCTGGCCCGCGAAGCGGGCCCCAAGCGCACCGAGGCCCCGCGAAGCGGGGCCGAGTACCGCCATGGTAGCACCCGGGGAGGGAGGTTCGGTTCCCGGCTTGAGTCGATTTCCAGGAATTCGACCCCATCCAAGGTCGATTTCCAGGATTTCGACCGATGGGCTAAACCTGGCCCGCGAAGCGGGCCCCAAGCACACCGAGGCCCCGCGAAGCGGGGCCGAGAACACCGCCATGGTAGCACCCGGGGAGGGAGGTTCGGTTCCCGGCTTGAGTCGATTTCCAGGAATTCGACCCCATCCAAGGTCGATTTCCAGGATTTCGACCGATGGGCTAAACCTGGCCCGCGCAGCGGGCCCCAAGCGCACCGAGGCCCCGCGAAGCGGGGCCGAGTACCGCCATGGTACCACCCGGGGAGGGAGGTTCCGTTTCCGGCTTGAGTCGATTTCCAGGAATTCGACACATCCAAGGTCGATTTCCAGGATTTCGACCGATGGGCTAAACCTGGCCCGCGAAGCGGGCCCCAAGCGCACCGAGGCCCCGCGGAGCGGGGCCGAGAACACCGCCATGGTACCACCCGGGGAGGGAGGTTCGGTTCCCGGCTTGAGTCGATTTCCAGGAATTCGACATCATCCAAGGTCGATTTCCAGGATTTCGACCGATGGGCTAAACCTGGCCCGCGAAGCGGGCCCCAAGCGCACCGAGGCCCCGCGGAGCGGGGCCGAGAACACCGCCATGGTACCACCCGGGGAGGGAGGTTCCGTTTCCGGCTTGAGTCGATTTCCAGGAATTCGACACATCCAAGGTCGATTTCCAGGATTTTGACCGATGGGCTAAACCTGGCCCGCGAAGCGGGCCCCAAGCACACCGAGGCCCCGCGAAGCGGGGCCGAGAACACCGCCATGGTACCACCCGGGGAGGGAGGTTCGGTTCCCGGCTTGAGTCGATTTCCAGGAATTCGACCCCATCCAAGGTCCATTTCCAGGATTTCGACCGATGGGCTAAACCTGGCCCGCGAAGCGGGCCCCAAGCACACCGAGGCCCCGCGAAGCGGGGCCGAGAACACCGCCATGGTACCACCCGGGGAGGGAGGTTCGGTTCCCGGCTTGAGTCGATTTCCAGGAATTCGACCCCATCCAAGGTCGATTTCCAGGATTTCGACCGATGGGCTAAACCTGGCCCGCGCAGCGGGCCCCAAGCGCACCGAGGCCCCGCGAAGCGGGGCCGAGTACCGCCATGGTAGCACCCGGGGAGGGAGGTTCCGTTCCCGGCTTGAGTCGATTTCCAGGAATTCGACACATCCAAGGTCGATTTCCAGGATTTCGACCGATGGGCTAAACCTGGCCCGCGAAGCGGGCCCCAAGCGCACCGAGGCCCCGCGGAGCGGGGCCGAGAACACCGCCATGGTACCACCCGGGGAGGGAGGTTCGGTTCCCGGCTTGAGTCGATTTCCAGGAATTCGACCCCATCCAAGGTCCATTTCCAGGATTTCGACCGATGGGCTAAACCTGGCCCGCGAAGCGGGCCCCAAGCACACCGAGGCCCCGCGAAGCGGGGCCGAGAACACCGCCATGGTACCACCCGGGGAGGGAGGTTCGGTTCCCGGCTTGAGTCGATTTCCAGGAATTCGACCCCATCCAAGGTCGATTTCCAGGATTTCGACCGATGGGCTAAACCTGGCCCGCGCAGCGGGCCCCAAGCGCACCGAGGCCCCGCGAAGCGGGGCCGAGTACCGCCATGGTAGCACCCGGGGAGGGAGGTTCCGTTCCCGGCTTGAGTCGATTTCCAGGAATTCGACACATCCAAGGTCGATTTCCAGGATTTCGACCGATGGGCTAAACCTGGCCCGCGAAGCGGGCCCCAAGCGCACCGAGGCCCCGCGGAGCGGGGCCGAGAACACCGCCATGGTACCACCCGGGGAGGGAGGTTCGGTTCCCGGCTTGAGTCGATTTCCAGGAATTCGACCCCATCCAAGGTCCATTTCCAGGATTTCGACCGATGGGCTAAACCTGGCCCGCGAAGCGGGCCCCAAGCACACCGAGGCCCCGCGAAGCGGGGCCGAGAACACCGCCATGGTACCACCCGGGGAGGGAGGTTCGGTTCCCGGCTTGAGTCGATTTCCAGGAATTCGACCCCATCCAAGGTCGATTTCCAGGATTTCGACCGATGGGCTAAACCTGGCCCGCGCAGCGGGCCCCAAGCGCACCGAGGCCCCGCGAAGCGGGGCCGAGTACCGCCATGGTAGCACCCGGGGAGGGAGGTTCCGTTCCCGGCTTGAGTCGATTTCCAGGAATTCGACACATCCAAGGTCGATTTCCAGGATTTCGACCGATGGGCTAAACCTGGCCCGCGAAGCGGGCCCCAAGCGCACCGAGGCCCCGCGGAGCGGGGCCGAGAACACCGCCATGGTACCACCCGGGGAGGGAGGTTCGGTTCCCGGCTTGAGTCGATTTCCAGGAATTCGACATCATCCAACGTCCATTTCCAGGATTTCGACCGATGGGCTAAACCTGGCCCGCGAAGCGGGCCCCAAGCGCACCGAGGCCCCGCGAAGCGGGGCCGAGTACCGCCATGGTAGCACCCGGGGAGGGAGGTTCGGTTCCCGGCTTGAGTCGATTTCCAGGAATTCGACCCCATCCAAGGTCGATTTCCAGGATTTCGACCGATGGGCTAAACCTGGCCCGCGCAGCGGGCCCCAAGCGCACCGAGGCCCCGCGAAGCGGGGCCGAGTACCGCCATGGTAGCACCCGGGGAGGGAGGTTCGGTTCCCGGCTTGAGTCGATTTCCAGGAATTCGACCCCATCCAAGGTCGATTTCCAGGATTTCGACCGATGGGCTCGACCTGGCCCGCGCAGCGGGCCCCAAGCGCACCGAGGCCCCGCGGAGCGGGGCCGAGAACACCGGCATGGTTGGTCCCGGGTTTGGTGGGTCCAGCTCCCCTTCGGTCGAATTCCAGGAATTCAACCTGGAGCGAGGTCAACTTCCAGGAATGCTACCGATGGGCTCAACCTGGCCCGCGAAGCGGGCCCCAAGCGCACCAAGGCCCCGCGAAGCTAACCCTAACCCTAGTTCCAATTCCAGGAATTCAACCTGTACCGAGGTCAACTTCCAGGAATCCGGGAGCATCGCTGGGTCATTCACCCGTCTACGCCCAGTTCCTGGAACTGGACCCCCAACCAAGGTCCAGTTCCTGGAATTGGGCGGAGCGGGTCCCAAGCGGAGCTAGCCCCCGCGAGGCTCCGCGAAGCGGGGCCGAGAACACCGGGATTGAGGCTCGCCGGTCCGCTGGGTCATTCACCCGTCTACGCCCAATTCCTGGAACTGGACCCCCAACCAAGGTCCAGTTCCTGGAATTGGGCGGAGCGGGTCCCAAGCGGAGCTAGCCCCCGCGAGGCTCCGCGAAGCGGGGCCGAGAACACCGGGATTGAGGCTCGCCGGTCCGCTGGGTCATTCACCCGTCTACGCCCAATTCCTGGAATCTGACCCTGAACCAAGGGTCAGTTCCAGGAATTGGGCGGAGCGGGTCCCAAGCGGAGCTAGCCCCCCCCGGGGCCCCGCGAAGCGGGGCCGAGAACACCGGCCTGGAGACTCGCGGGGTCGCTGGTTCCGTGGCCGGCCTCCGCCCAGTTCCTGGAATTGGACCCCAAACAAAGGTCCAGTTCCAGCAGAATTTTTAAAGACATAAACTGCCAATTGTCAAACTTTACTTTCAAGACAATGAACTACAACTTTTTGCTGAACTTTATTTTAAACATTTAACATGTTGGCTGTCCCCTTATGGACGTCGTCTTCGTCTCCGTCCTTTTCCTCATCCTGTCCCCTTATGGACGTCGTCTTCGTCTCCGTCCTTTTCCTCATCCTGTCCCGCGTCCTCCTGGTCTTCTGCTGCTCATGATTTTGAAACAAAAGAGTCATGTTTACGTTTTGGTTAGCTACTAATAACATGCAATGGATAAAGTGTCATTGTGAAAGACTTACCTTTTCCTCTCTCTGGATGGCTTCACCCATGAGTGTATTATGCCAATTGGAATTTTGTGCCTGTGCTGGCCCGAGTTCAGCACATATGCTTTTTTAACCAGTTGCGTTTCAGCTTCCGCGAGTGTGCGATTAGCCTGTAGGAGAGTAGGTGAAAATATTCCAGAATGCCAAAATCCTGTCCTTAGTATGGAAGTAGCAAGATCAATCAAAGTAACACACCCATGTCGCAATTGCCCATCTTCTCCCACTTTTGCCGAAGTGCTCTTCCTTTGTTTCCCAAATGGTCATGAGCAAAGTGCATGAGTACAACTTGAGGGAATTGGATCTCTCTGTGGAAAGTGTCACAGGCCCATGCCTGGGACGGTAGCTGGACTGAAGGGGGTAATGGTATGGGTGAATGGTGGGTAAGGTCACTTTCCAGGAATTGGACCTCCATGCATCAATTATCACAGGCAAAGACAGAGTGCAATGGTTGATAATGTGTATTTTGTGGAAGAGTAAATGTCATTCCATGTCTCTTTCCTGAAGACTAACGTGTACTAACGTCACCTTCCTGGAAGAGTGCATCGGCTTCCAGGATAGTGACATGAAGAAGACAGGTTTTTTTTTTACCTTCAAAATGCCCAAGTCATTAATTAATAAAGCAGGTGAAAATGAGCACAAATGTGTCTGTATGAATCATTTTCAGAAAAAGAATGTGAGCAACAAGGAGAGTGACACAGGGTGTGTCTTACCTTCACGGTGGCATAGTTGCAAATGAGGACGCAAGTAGTACGCGACCCTCCATTTATCGGGAGGCCCCAGTTCGAAGACACACGTCTTTTGGTTAATTTTAGAGTTGAGTCTATTTCCTGGAAGAGTACATGTCAGTTTCTTGGAAGAGTACGTCACTTTCCTGGAAAAGTACATCGGCTTCCAGGATAGTGACATGAAGAAGATAGATAGACCTCATGCACTAACATGTCTATTTCCTGGAAAACTACATGTAAAAATGTCTTTTTCCTGTAGACTACCTGTACTAAATTGTCTCTTTCCTGGAATACTACATGTAATAACATGTATATTTCCTGGAAGATTACATCGGCTTCCAGGATAGCGACATAAAAAAAGATAGGCTTTTAGCAAAAAGTGCCCAAGTCATTAATTGATGAAGCAGGTGAAAATGAGCACTAATTTGTCAATAATAATCATTTTTTAAAAATACAATGCACGGAACCAGGAGAGCGACACAGGTTGAGTCTTACCTTCATGGTGGCACAGTTGGAAATGAGAAAAAACGGTTGAGGGGCCCCCGCCTCCTCTTATAGGATGGTTCAAAATGAAGACACACCCCTTTTGGGGAGTGCCAAATTGAGTCTGTATCGTGGAAGAGGACATGTTTCTATCCTGAAATATTACATGTATATATCCTGGAAGCGAACATGTCTCTATCCTGAAATATTACATGTATATATCCTGGAAGCGAACATGTCTCTATCCTGAAATATTACATGTATATATCCTGGAAGAGTACATTGGCTTCCAGAATCGTTACATACAGAATTAGGGTTTTAGTTAGAAAATGCCTGAGTCATTCATTAATAAAGCAGGTGGAAATGAGCAGTAATTTGTCAATATTAATCATTAAAAATAAAAAATAGGCATGGTAGCACCCGGGGAGGGAGGTTCGGTTCCCGGCTTGAGTCGATTTCCAGGAATTCGACCCCATCCAAGGTCCATTTCCAGGATTTCGACCGATGGGCTAAACCCGGCCCGCGCAGCGGGCCCCAAGCGCACCGAGGCCCCGCGAAGCGGGGCCGAGTACCGCCATGGTACCACCCGGGGTGGAGGTTCGGTTCCCGGCTTGAGTCGATTTCCAGGAATTCGACCCCATCCAAGGTCCATTTCCAGGATTTCGACCGATGGGCTAAACCTGGCCCGCGAAGCGGGCCCCAAGCGCACCGAGGCCCCGCGAAGCGGGGCCGAGTACCGCCATGGTAGCACCCGGGGAGGGAGGTTCGGTTCCCGGCTTGAGTCGATTTCCAGGAATTCGACCCCATCCAAGGTCGATTTCCAGGATTTCGACCGATGGGCTAAACCTGGCCCGCGAAGCGGGCCCCAAGCGCACCGAGGCCCCGCGAAGCGGGGCCGAGAACACCGCCATGGTACCACCCGGGGAGGGAGGTTCGGTTCCCGGCTTGAGTCGATTTCCAGGAATTCGACCCCATCCAAGGTCCATTTCCAGGATTTCGACCGATGGGCTAAACCCGGCCCGCGCAGCGGGCCCCAAGCGCACCGAGGCCCCGCGAAGCGGGGCCGAGTACCGCCATGGTACCACCCGGGGTGGGAGGTTCGGTTCCCGGCTTGAGTCGATTTCCAGGAATTCGACCCCATCCAAGGTCCATTTCCAGGATTTCGACCGATGGGCTAAACCTGGCCCGCGAAGCGGGCCCCAAGCGCACCGAGGCCCCGCGAAGCGGGGCCGAGTACCGCCATGGTAGCACCCGGGGAGGGAGGTTCGGTTCCCGGCTTGAGTCGATTTCCAGGAATTCGACCCCATCCAAGGTCGATTTCCAGGATTTCGACCGATGGGCTAAACCTGGCCCGCGAAGCGGGCCCCAAGCACACCGAGGCCCCGCGAAGCGGGGCCGAGAAACACCGCCATGGTAGCACCCGGGGAGGGAGGTTCGGTTCCCGGCTTGAGTCGATTTCCAGGAATTCGACCCCATCCAAGGTCGATTTCCAGGATTTCGACCGATGGGCTAAACCTGGCCCGCGCAGCGGGCCCCAAGCGCACCGAGGCCCCGCGAAGCGGGGCCGAGTACCGCCATGGTACCACCCGGGGAGGGAGGTTCCGTTTCCGGCTTGAGTCGATTTCCAGGAATTCGACACATCCAAGGTCGATTTCCAGGATTTCGACCGATGGGCTAAACCTGGCCCGCGAAGCGGGCCCCAAGCGCACCGAGGCCCCGCGGAGCGGGGCCGAGAACACCGCCATGGTACCACCCGGGGAGGGAGGTTCGGTTCCCGGCTTGAGTCGATTTCCAGGAATTCGACATCATCCAAGGTCGATTTCCAGGATTTCGACCGATGGGCTAAACCTGGCCCGCGAAGCGGGCCCCAAGCGCACCGAGGCCCCGCGGAGCGGGGCCGAGAACACCGCCATGGTACCACCCGGGGAGGGAGGTTCCGTTTCCGGCTTGAGTCGATTTCCAGGAATTCGACACATCCAAGGTCGATTTCCAGGATTTTGACCGATGGGCTAAACCTGGCCCGCGAAGCGGGCCCCAAGCACACCGAGGCCCCGCGAAGCGGGGCCGAGAACACCGCCATGGTACCACCCGGGGAGGGAGGTTCGGTTCCCGGCTTGAGTCGATTTCCAGGAATTCGACCCCATCCAAGGTCCATTTCCAGGATTTCGACCGATGGGCTAAACCTGGCCCGCGAAGCGGGCCCCAAGCACACCGAGGCCCCGCGAAGCGGGGCCGAGAACACCGCCATGGTACCACCCGGGGAGGGAGGTTCGGTTCCCGGCTTGAGTCGATTTCCAGGAATTCGACCCCATCCAAGGTCGATTTCCAGGATTTCGACCGATGGGCTAAACCTGGCCCGCGCAGCGGGCCCCAAGCGCACCGAGGCCCCGCGAAGCGGGGCCGAGTACCGCCATGGTAGCACCCGGGGAGGGAGGTTCCGTTCCCGGCTTGAGTCGATTTCCAGGAATTCGACACATCCAAGGTCGATTTCCAGGATTTCGACCGATGGGCTAAACCTGGCCCGCGAAGCGGGCCCCAAGCGCACCGAGGCCCCGCGGAGCGGGGCCGAGAACACCGCCATGGTACCACCCGGGGAGGGAGGTTCGGTTCCCGGCTTGAGTCGATTTCCAGGAATTCGACCCCATCCAAGGTCCATTTCCAGGATTTCGACCGATGGGCTAAACCTGGCCCGCGAAGCGGGCCCCAAGCACACCGAGGCCCCGCGAAGCGGGGCCGAGAACACCGCCATGGTACCACCCGGGGAGGGAGGTTCGGTTCCCGGCTTGAGTCGATTTCCAGGAATTCGACCCCATCCAAGGTCGATTTCCAGGATTTCGACCGATGGGCTAAACCTGGCCCGCGCAGCGGGCCCCAAGCGCACCGAGGCCCCGCGAAGCGGGGCCGAGTACCGCCATGGTAGCACCCGGGGAGGGAGGTTCCGTTCCCGGCTTGAGTCGATTTCCAGGAATTCGACACATCCAAGGTCGATTTCCAGGATTTCGACCGATGGGCTAAACCTGGCCCGCGAAGCGGGCCCCAAGCGCACCGAGGCCCCGCGGAGCGGGGCCGAGAACACCGCCATGGTACCACCCGGGGAGGGAGGTTCGGTTCCCGGCTTGAGTCGATTTCCAGGAATTCGACATCATCCAACGTCCATTTCCAGGATTTCGACCGATGGGCTAAACCTGGCCCGCGAAGCGGGCCCCAAGCGCACCGAGGCCCCGCGAAGCGGGGCCGAGTACCGCCATGGTAGCACCCGGGGAGGGAGGTTCGGTTCCCGGCTTGAGTCGATTTCCAGGAATTCGACCCCATCCAAGGTCGATTTCCAGGATTTCGACCGATGGGCTAAACCTGGCCCGCGCAGCGGGCCCCAAGCGCACCGAGGCCCCGCGAAGCGGGGCCGAGTACCGCCATGGTAGCACCCGGGGAGGGAGGTTCGGTTCCCGGCTTGAGTCGATTTCCAGGAATTCGACCCCATCCAAGGTCGATTTCCAGGATTTCGACCGATGGGCTCGACCTGGCCCGCGCAGCGGGCCCCAAGCGCACCGAGGCCCCGCGGAGCGGGGCCGAGAACACCGGCATGGTTGGTCCCGGGTTTGGTGGGTCCAGCTCCCCTTCGGTCGAATTCCAGGAATTCAACCTGGAGCGAGGTCAACTTCCAGGAATGCTACCGATGGGCTCAACCTGGCCCGCGAAGCGGGCCCCAAGCGCACCAAGGCCCCGCGAAGCTAACCCTAACCCTAGTTCCAATTCCAGGAATTCAACCTGTACCGAGGTCAACTTCCAGGAATCCGGGAGCATCGCTGGGTCATTCACCCGTCTACGCCCAGTTCCTGGAACTGGACCCCCAACCAAGGTCCAGTTCCTGGAATTGGGCGGAGCGGGTCCCAAGCGGAGCTAGCCCCCGCGAGGCTCCGCGAAGCGGGGCCGAGAACACCGGGATTGAGGCTCGCCGGTCCGCTGGGTCATTCACCCGTCTACGCCCAATTCCTGGAACTGGACCCCCAACCAAGGTCCAGTTCCTGGAATTGGGCGGAGCGGGTCCCAAGCGGAGCTAGCCCCCGCGAGGCTCCGCGAAGCGGGGCCGAGAACACCGGGATTGAGGCTCGCCGGTCCGCTGGGTCATTCACCCGTCTACGCCCAATTCCTGGAATCTGACCCTGAACCAAGGGTCAGTTCCAGGAATTGGGCGGAGCGGGTCCCAAGCGGAGCTAGCCCCCCCGGGGCCCCGCGAAGCGGGGCCGAGAACACCGGCCTGGAGACTCGCGGGGTCGCTGGTTCCGTGGCCGGCCTCCGCCCAGTTCCTGGAATTGGACCCCAAACAAAGGTCCAGTTCCAGCAGAATTTTTAAAGACATAAACTGCCAATTGTCAAACTTTACTTTCAAGACAATGAACTACAACTTTTTGCTGAACTTTATTTTAAACATTTAACATGTTGGCTGTCCCCTTATGGACGTCGTCTTCGTCTCCGTCCTTTTCCTCATCCTGTCCCCTTATGGACGTCGTCTTCGTCTCCGTCCTTTTCCTCATCCTGTCCCGCGTCCTCCTGGTCTTCTGCTGCTCATGATTTTGAAACAAAAGAGTCATGTTTACGTTTTGGTTAGCTACTAATAACATGCAATGGATAAAGTGTCATTGTGAAAGACTTACCTTTTCCTCTCTCTGGATGGCTTCACCCATGAGTGTATTATGCCAATTGGAATTTTGTGCCTGTGCTGGCCCGAGTTCAGCACATATGCTTTTTTAACCAGTTGCGTTTCAGCTTCCGCGAGTGTGCGATTAGCCTGTAGGAGAGTAGGTGAAAATATTCCAGAATGCCAAAATCCTGTCCTTAGTATGGAAGTAGCAAGATCAATCAAAGTAACACACCCATGTCGCAATTGCCCATCTTCTCCCACTTTTGCCGAAGTGCTCTTCCTTTGTTTCCCAAATGGTCATGAGCAAAGTGCATGAGTACAACTTGAGGGAATTGGATCTCTCTGTGGAAAGTGTCACAGGCCCATGCCTGGGACGGTAGCTGGACTGAAGGGGGTAATGGTATGGGTGAATGGTGGGTAAGGTCACTTTCCAGGAATTGGACCTCCATGCATCAATTATCACAGGCAAAGACAGAGTGCAATGGTTGATAATGTGTATTTTGTGGAAGAGTAAATGTCATTCCATGTCTCTTTCCTGGAAGACTAACGTGTACTAACGTCACCTTCCTGGAAGAGTGCATCGGCTTCCAGGATAGTGACATGAAGAAGACAGGTTTTTTTTTTACCTTCAAAATGCCCAAGTCATTAATTAATAAAGCAGGTGAAAATGAGCACAAATGTGTCTGTATGAATCATTTTCAGAAAAAGAATGTGAGCAACAAGGAGAGTGACACAGGGTGTGTCTTACCTTCACGGTGGCATAGTTGCAAATGAGGACGCAAGTAGTACGCGACCCTCCATTTATCGGGAGGCCCCAGTTCGAAGACACACGTCTTTTGGTTAATTTTAGAGTTGAGTCTATTTCCTGGAAGAGTACATGTCAGTTTCTTGGAAGAGTACGTCACTTTCCTGGAAAAGTACATCGGCTTCCAGGATAGTGACATGAAGAAGATAGATAGACCTCATGCACTAACATGTCTATTTCCTGGAAAACTACATGTAAAAATGTCTTTTTCCTGGTAGACTACCTGTACTAAATTGTCTCTTTCCTGGAATACTACATGTAATAACATGTATATTTCCTGGAAGATTACATCGGCTTCCAGGATAGCGACATAAAAAAAGATAGGCTTTTAGCAAAAAGTGCCCAAGTCATTAATTGATGAAGCAGGTGAAAATGAGCACTAATTTGTCAATAATAATCATTTTTTTAAAAATACAATGCACGGAACCAGGAGAGCGACACAGGTTGAGTCTTACCTTCATGGTGGCACAGTTGGAAATGAGAAAAAACGGTTGAGGGGCCCCCGCCTCCTCTTATAGGATGGTTCAAAAATGAAGACACACCCCTTTTGGGGAGTGCCAAATTGAGTCTGTATCGTGGAAGAGGACATGTTTCTATCCTGAAATATTACATGTATATATCCTGGAAGCGAACATGTCTCTATCCTGAAATATTACATGTATATATCCTGGAAGCGAACATGTCTCTATCCTGAAATATTACATGTATATATCCTGGAAGAGTACATTGGCTTCCAGAATCGTTACATACAGAATTAGGGTTTTAGTTAGAAAATGCCTGAGTCATTCATTAATAAAGCAGGTGGAAATGAGCAGTAATTTGTCAATATTAATCATTAAAAATAAAAAATAAACTAGAATGTGTGGAACCAGGAGAGTGAAACAGGATTAGTCTTACCTTCATAGTGGCAAAGTTTGAAACGAAAATGCATGTAGGGCTTTTATAGAGTTAGGGTTTTAGCTTGAAAATGCCCAAGTCATGAATTGATAAAGCGGGTGAAAATGAGCAGTAATTTGTCAATATTAATCATTAAAAAATTAAAAAAAATATATATATATAATGTGTGGAACCAAGAGAATGAAACAGGATGAGTCTTACCTTCATAGTGGCAAAGCTTGAAACGAAAAAGCAGGTAGGGCTTTTATAGAGTTAGGGTTTTGAACTTGAAAATGCCCAAGTCATGAATTGATAAAGCGGGTGAAAATGATCAGTAATTTGTCAATATGAATGATTTTTAGAAATAGAATGTGTGGAACCAGGAGCGTGACACATGGTGAGTCTTACCTTCATGGTGGCAATGAGTGAATGGTGGATAAGGTAATTTTCCAGGAATTGGGCTGACCTTCCAAGATATAGACCAAGTTGTATTTTCCAGGAATTGGGCTGACCTTCCAAGTTCTAGAGCAACTTGGAAAGAATTCTTGAGCCGGCAGCATCTTGTGTCAATATGTAGGACTTTTGGTCAAGTTCCAGGAAGCGGACCCCAATTCCAACTTTTGTGCCCTCAGCTAGAAAAGTCAAATTTTGTGAGACTGGGTGAGTTTTACCTTCATGTTGGCAATGAGTGAATGGTGGATAAGGTAATTTTCCAGGAATTGGGCTGACCTTCCAAGATATAGACCAAGTTGTATTTTCCAGGAATTGGGCTGACCTTCCAAGTTCTAGACCAACTTGGAACGAATTTTTGAGCCGGCAGCATCTTGTGTCAATATGTAGGACTTTTGGTCAAGTTCCAGGAAGCGGACCCCAATTCCAACTTTTGTGCCCTCAGTTAGAAAAGTCAAATTTTGTGTGCTAAAATTATTATACGGTCTCTTGGCGCCATCATGTGGCCAAGTAGGCCAACTGCAGTTTTTTGAATTTTTAAATTGCATTTTTTTGCTCCAAAAAAGCATTTTTATGACACGAAAATTAGCCTTAGATACATTTCAGAAGAGAGCGATGCATTTTTGCCGTTTTTAGGAGTTTTAAACGTTTAGTTCCAAATTTGTCAAATTCCAGGAAATGCACCGCCGATAATGTGGATTCCAAATCGCGGGGTTCTAACGGGATGCTATCGGGGCATAATTAGGGTTAGCCCCCGGGCGCTCCGAGCCTGGAAGCGCGTCGCTTTTGCGGAAGCCTAATGCATGGCGGTCTATGGGAAGCTGGAATGCGATTTGGAAGTTAGCCAGTGTGCTAGCTCGCACTCCATTGACTTTGAATGGCGGGGGGATAACTCCCGCGCGGCAGTTGGAACCGCGGCGGCGGTGCGTCGCGATTCCGGAATTCGGTCAAAACGGCGGCCGATCGGAACGGGGAAAAATCCGGCGGATGCTCCTAAATTCGCAGGTGTCGGAAGCGCCTTTAGTTTAATTTTTTTCTACCTCTGAGCATTTTTTAAAGCCGTTTGAAAAAACTCGGGTGCGGTTCCGCTAAACGGACACCAGGTGTCGCGTGTGAGCCGGTCGGATTCCGGGAATGGTACGGGTCGGATTCCGGGAATGGTACGGGTCGGATTCCGGGAATGGTACGGTTCGGATTCCGGGAATGGTACTGGTCGGATTCCGGGAATGGTACCGGTCGGATTCCGGGAATTGTACGGTCGGATTCCGGGAATGGTACCGGTCGGATTCCGGGAATGGTACCGGTCTGATTCCGGGAATGGTACCGGTCTGATTCCTGGAATTGTACAGTCGGATTCCGGGAATGGTACCGGTCTGATTCCGGGAATTGTACGGTCGGATTCCGGGAATGGTACCGGTCTGATTCCGGGAATTGTACAGTCGGATTCCGGGAATGGTACCGGTCTGATTCCTGGAATTGTACGGTCGGATTCCGGGATTGGTACCGGTCGGATTCCTGGAATTGTACAGTCGGATTCCTGGAATGGTACCGGTCTGATTCCGGGAATTGTACAGTCGGATTCCGGGAATGGTACCCGTCTGATTCCGGGAATTGTACAGTCGGATTCCGGGAATGGTACCGGTCTGATTCCGGGAATTGTACAGTCGGATTCCGGGAATGGTACCGGTCAGATTCCTGGAATTGTACAGTCGGATTCCGGGAATGGTACCGGTCGGATTCCGGGAATTGTACGGGTCGCGGTCCGGGAATGGTACCGGTCGGATTCCGGGAATTGTACGGGTCGCGGTCCGGGAATGGTACCGGTCGGATTCCGGGAATTGTACGGGTCGCGGTCCAGGAATTGTACAAGTCGGGTTCCGGGAATTGTACAGGTCGGGGTCCAGGAATTGTACAGGTCGGGGTCCAGGAATCGTACGGGTCGCGGTCCAGGAATCGTACGAGTCGGGGTCCTGGAATTGTACAAGTCGGGTTCCGGGAATTGTACAGGTCGGGGTCCGGGAAGTGTACGCGTCGGATTCCAGGAATATAACCCGTAGGCTAAAAGTCCCCCTGGTAGCCCGCGGGATTAAGTCGCCTATCGGGAATTAACCCATACCCAGGTCCAGTTCCAGGAAGTGGACCTGGGTATGGGTTCAGCCAAGATGTAGTCAGATTTGACCCACACTAGCCGTCCTCTACACTTAACAGATAACAGATTTCGTGACTACCGGGTTCGGTGGGTCAAGCTCCCCTTCGGTCGAATTCCAGGAATTCAACCTGGACCGAGGTCGAATTCCAGGAATGCTACCGATGGGCTCCACCTGGCCCGCGAAGCGGGCCCGAAGCGCACCGAGGCCCCGCGGAGCGGGGCCGAGAACACCGGCATGGTTCGTCCCGGGTTTCGTGGGTCAAGCTCCCCTTCGGTCGAATTCCAGGAATTCAACCTGGAGCGAGGTCAACTTCCAGGAATGCTACCGATGGGCTCGACCTGGTCCGCGAAGCGGGCCCCAAGCGCACCGAGGCCCCGCGGAGCGGGGCCGAGAACACCGGCATGGTTCTTCCCGGCTTTGGTGGGTCCAGCTCCCCTTCGGTCGAATTCCAGGAATTCAACCTGGACCGAGGTCGAATTCCAGGAATGCTATCGATGGGCTCCACCTGGCCCGCGAAGCGGGCCCGAAGCGCACCGAGGCCCCGCGGAGCGGGGCCGAGAACACCGGCATGGTTCTTCCCGGGTTTGGTGGGTCAAGCTCCCCTTCGGTCGAATTCCAGGAATTCAACCTGGACCGAGGTCGAATTCCAGGAATTCTACCGATGGGCACAACCTGGCCCGCGCAGCGGGCCCCAAGCGCACCGAGGCCCCGCGGAGCGGGGCCGAGAACACCGGCATGGTTCTTCCCAGGTTCGGTGGGTCAAGCTCCCCTTCGGTCGAATTCCAGGAATTCAACCTGGACCGAAGTCGAATTCCAGGAATGCTACCGATGGGCTCCACCTGGCCCGCGAAGCGGGCCCGAAGCGCCTAAATACCCAGGTCCAGTTCCAGGAAGTGGACCTGGGTATGGGTTCAGCCAAGATGTAGTCAGATTTGACCCACATTAGCCGTCCTCTACAGTTAACAGATGGTACAGCTTGACTGTGTCGAAATTGTGGAATTATATGTAGGCAACCTGGAAATTGACTTGGATGGGTTTTTTTTGGTTCGGGTGGGCGGTACCGTTTGATTTCGTGACTACCGATAGGTCGACGGCCAATCGCAGTGATTGGTTGAAGGCCACTTGTGTACCTTGCCGAGGGCTATATAAGCAGTCGTCAGTGTGGACTTCGGACGTGAAGGGAGCAAGGTCGAAAAGGGGAAAATGATGGCTCAATATCCGGAAAGTCCTCCCGAGTTTGATGAGCAGCCTCCCGAGTTTGATGAGCAGCCTCCCGAGTTTGATGAGCAGCCTCCCGAGTTTGATGAGCAGCCTCCCGAGTTTGATGAGCTTCCTCCTGGGTTCGACGGTCCTCCTCCTGGGTTCGACGGTCCTCCTCCTGAGTATAACGAGCGTCCCTCTGTAATTCCCTGGCAAGGTTCGATTTGTTGTTTTCTTGGAATTGTTTTCTTTGCACGTACACTTGTCTAGTTAGTATTCCAATTAAACAAATCATGTATTTTAGAGTTGCCTTGGGGCTTTGCGACGGAAGGGGCAAGTTCACAATGGCTCCCTAGCCCCACAGACACTGGAGCGGTGCCCCAAATAACCATGAACATGGAACGTAGGCCAGAGTAAGTTTTGCTATGTCTCCTTCCAGGATGGGAACCTAAGTTCCTTAAAGTAGACATGTAATTCCTTAAAGATGACATGTAATTCCTTAAAGATGACATGTAATTCCTTAAAGATGACATGTAATTCCTTAAATATGACATGTAATTCCTTAAAGATGACATGTAATTAATTCCTTAAAGATGACATGTAATTCCTTAAAGATGACATGTAATTCCTTAAAGTAGACATGTAATTCCTTAAAGTAGACATGTAATTCCTTAAAGATGACATGTAATTCCTTAAAGATGACATGTATTCCCGGAAAGATACCTTCATATTTGTAACTCAATCTGAAGCAAAATATTACTCAGTGAATTGAGTTTTTGTTTTCTTTTTTTCTGTCTAGCTGCTTTTGTCGCTGTTTGGATGGCGGATGGGAGTGTAATGAGCGCTTATGTCTCATGTCCATACTGCTACTGTGCAGCGCTGGAATCTTGTACCTCATCACAATATACGTCATAGCAAAATCTAAAATCATATAATAAATTGTTGAGTTTTTTTTTCCCAAAAAGCGTGTCTGAGTCACAGTTTTTTGTTTTCACCACAAGGTGTCGCTTGACTGAGGATAATTGTAGGAGGCGTGGTGGGGAGGGGGGGGGCCTTTGGCCAATCGGAAGGTGATTGGCTACTGTTGCTTGACAAGACCAACCCCCTCCTATTTAACTTCGCACTTGTCCCACCTACATTCACAACCGTCGGGGCGTGAAGACAAGCACAAGACACGTGTGATTTAGGTTCCAAGGATGAGTGAGGTAAGTTCCTGGAAATGTACGTCACCTTTGGGGAAAAGAGTCCAGTTCAAGGAATACATGCAAAACCAAGGTACAGTTCTAAAAATTCTACCGATCGGTTGTTAATGCGAAGCGGGACACGTTCGTGTTGTTGCGGCCCCGCGAAGCGGGGCTGAGAACGCCGGCGGCCTGGAGCCTCTCGGGGGGGGTCTCTGCTTCGTTTTCCCGCCTAAGTCCAGTTCCTGGAATTGTACCTTGGTTGGGGGGAGCCAAGGTCCATTTCCAGGAATTGTGCGGAGCGGGTACCAAGCGGAGCTAGCCGCCGCCAGGCCCCCGAGAACGCCGGCCTGGAGCCTCTCGGGGGGTCGCTGCTTCGCTCCACAGACACTGGAGCGGTGCCCCAAATAACCATGAACATGGAACGTAGGCCAGAGTAAGTTTTGCTATGTCTCCTTCCAGGATGGGAACCTAAGTTCCTTAAAGTAGACATGTAATTCCTTAAAGATGACATGTAATTCCTTAAAGATGACATGTAATTCCGTAAAGATGACATGTAATTCCTTAAATATGACATGTAATTCCTTAAAGATGACATGTAATTAATTCCTTAAAGATGACATGTAATTCCTTAAAGATGACATGTAATTCCTTAAAGTCGCTGCTTCGTTCGCCCGACTAAGTCCAGTTCCTGGAATTGTACCTTGGTTGGGGGGAGCCAAGGTCCATTTCCAGGAATTGTGCGGAGCGGGTACCAAGCGGAGCTAGCCGCCGCCAGGCCCCCGAGAACGCCGGCCTGGAGCCTCTCGGGGGGTCGCTGCTTCGTTCGCCCGCCTAAGTCCAGTTCCTGGAATTGTACCTTGGTTGGGGGGAGCCAAGGTCCATTTCCAGGAATTGTGCGGAGCGGGTACCAAGCCGAGCTAGCCGCCGCGAGGCCCCCGAGAACGCCGGCCTGGAGCCTCTCGAGGGGTCGCTGCTTCGTTCGCCCGCCTATGTCCAGTTCCTGGAATTGTACCTTGGTTGGGGGGAACCAAGGTCCATTTCCAGGAATTGTGCGGAGCGGGTACCAAGCGGAGCTAGCCGCCGCGAGGCCCCCGAGAACGCCGGCCTGGAGCCTCTCGGGGGGTCGCTGCTTCGTTCGCCCGCCTATGTCCAGTTCCTGGAATTGTACCTTGGTTGGGGGGAACCAAGGTCCATTTCCAGGAATTGTGCGGAGCGGGTACCAAGCGGAGCTAGCCGCCGCGAGGCCCCCGAGAACGCCGGCCTGGAGCCTCTCGGGGGGTCGCTGCTTCGTTCGCCCGCCTAAGTCCAGTTCCAGGAATTGGACCCCAACCATGGGCCAGTTCCAGGAATTGTACGGAGCACTTTTTATATATTGCCTTTCGTTGTTTATATAGGTGGACATGACGTGCGGCAAAGAGGAGCTGGTGATCCCGGAACAACCTGTCTTGCCCTTAACACAGGGGGCCTCTCTGCCCTTAACGCAGAAGGTCTTTCCCCTGACCCCTATCAAAAATGTCAACACGTGTGAGAAGCAATTGGGGGCAGGATGTGAAGTTTCAAGGGAGGTAGGTGATCTCATCTCTAGTCCCCAGCCCAGGAAAAAGAGGATGCGTATTGGAGAAATTGAGGTGAGATCCAGGAAGTCCCATGTCACCATTGTGGAATTATTTTTCCCCATAGTCATGTCTTCCAATTTGCATTTGTTTGTTGTGTAGATGGGCTTGTCTGAAAGCGAAGATGAGGAGGACACCATGGACCAATTTGTCTTGCCCTTAACACAGAATGTCTCCCTGCCCTTAACGCAGGAGGTCTCCTCCCTGACCTTGGTGAGTAGAATTCCTGGAAGTGGTTCATTCAACATAAATACAACATACTGTTTCCTTGCTGGTTAAAACAGATACGTTCACCTGGGGACACGAGGAAGAAAAGTCCGGGGAAAACGGTGAACAAATCTGAGATCGTGGGAGATGAACATCAACTTTCAGGGGAGGATCGTCCCCAGTCGATGACAGAAGAGAATGTAAGTTGGAGAAGTTGAAGTGAAATCCAGGAAGTCCCATGTCTCCATTGTTGAGGATTTGACCCATAACCATGTCTTATATTTTGCTTATTGTACTATAGTTTGACTGGAGTGACTGTGAAGATGAGGAACACATGTTGGAACAAGCCTTGTCCGGAAACAAATACGTCCGCCAACTGAAATTTGTGAGTACAATTCCTGGAAGTGGTTCTGTCATTGGAATACTTCTTAACCCCCCCCAAAAAAAATATAAAAGATTTTGTCCTTAGGATTATGTTACCACTCAAACTCCCAAGCCAGGCAAAAAGAAGAAGCAGAAACTAAAGAACAAGACCAAGAACAAGACCAAGAACAAGACCAAGAACAAGACCAAGACCAAGAACAAGACCAAGAACAAAAAAAAGGCCAAAGTTCATCAAAAAGAGACGGAAATGAAGCAAACGACATCTCACAACACAATTTCAGAGCCAAAAACAGTTCCAGAAAGAATCGATACTGATGTAAGTAGACTTGGTGGGGAAAGGAAAGGACTCCATTATAGACATCATAAAGATAAACTTTTGTCATTTTCATGTCCTCAGGGTCGACGGAGACGACTCAAACTCCCCACAGAATTTTATGACATTGTCAAGACTGTCTTCCACAAAGAGATAGCTGCAAAGTTCATCACAAAGAAAAGAATAAGATATATCGTGGCTGACCAGCCAGAATTCCGACAGCTGTGCAACAAGCTGGAACTGTCTGTTGAGAATATTAGGAGTCAAATCCGCATGTTGATCAGAAAAAGTAATGATTAAAGTGAAAAAAAAAAAGTTTCTTTGATGTATGTGTTTCAGGTTCTTTACATTGCATGTCAAAAGACGATGCTGCATGCCTCTCACAATTGCACATGTCAGTCGCTGTTACAGGAATTTAACCTGAACCTCGGTCAAGTTCCAGGAATCCTACCGATCGGTTGAACTTGACCCGCGAAGTTGGGCCGTGAGCACCGGCATGGGGCGTCCAGTTCCAGGAATCCTACCTATCGGTTGAACTTGACCCGCGAAGTTGGGCCGTGAACACCGGCATGGTGCGTCCCTGGTTTCGTGGGTCCAGCCCCCGCTATGTCGAATTCCAGGAATTCAACCTGGACCGAGGTCAACTTCAAGGAATCCTACCGATGGGCTAAACATGCGTCCCGAGGTGGGTGGTTCAGTTCCCGGCGTGAGTGAGTCCATTTTAATGGAATTGAGCCCCAACCAAGGTCCAGTTCCAGGATTCCTACCGATCGGCTAACCTGCCTCCGCGAAGTCCACTTCCAGGAATCCAACCCCAAACAAGGTCCAGTTCCAGGATTCCTACCGATCGGCTAACCTGACCCCCAGGTCCATTTCCAGGAATCCAACCCCAACCAACCGAGGTTCATTTCCAGGATTCCTACCGATCGGCTAACCTGCCCCGCTAGGTCGAATTCCAGGAATTCAACCTCAACCGAGGTCAACTTCCAGGAATCCGACCGATGGGCTAAACCTGACCCCCAAGGTCCATTTCCAGGAATGCTACCGATGGGCTAAACCTGCCCCGCGAAGCCGGGCCGAGAGCACCGTTCCGGGGTGGGTGGTTCCGATTCTGTCCCCCGGTAAAGTCCATTTCCAGGAAACCAACCCCAAACAACCGAGGTTCATTTCCAGGATTCCTACCGATCGGTTAACCTGCCAGGTAGGTCGAATTCCAGGAATTCAACCTGGAGGACCGAGGTCAACTTCCATGAATGCTACCGATGGGCTAAACCTGACCTCCGAAGTCGATTTCCAGGAATGCTACCGATGGGCTAAACCTGCCCCGCGAAGCCGGGCCGAGAGCACCGGCCGGTGGTGGGTGGTTCGAAGTCGATTTCCAGGAATGCTACCGATGGGCTAAACCTGCCCCGCGAAGCCGGGCCGAGAGCACCGGGCCGTGGTGGGTGGTTCGAAGTCGATTTCCAGGAATGCTACCGATGGGCTAAACCTGCCCCGCGAAGCCGGGCCGAGAGCACCGGTCCGGGGTGGGTGGTTCCGATTCTGTCCCCCGGTTAAGTCCATTTCCAGGAAACCAACCCCAAACAACCGAGGTTCATTTCCAGGATTCCTACCGATCGGTTAACCTGCCAGGTAGGTCGAATTCCAGGAATTCAACCTGGAGGACCGAGGTCAACTTCCATGAATGCTACCGATGGGCTAAACCTGACCTCCGAAGTCGATTTCCAGGAATGCTACCGATGGGCTAAACCTGCCCCGCGAAGCCGGGCCGAGAGCACCGGCCGGTGGTGGGTGGTTCGAAGTCGATTTCCAGGAATGCTACCGATGGGCTAAACCTGCCCCGCGAAGCCGGGCCGAGAGCACCGGGCCGTGGTGGGTGGTTCGAAGTCGATTTCCAGGAATGCTACCGATGGGCTAAACCTGCCCCGCGAAGCCGGGCCGAGAGCACCGGTCCGGGGTGGGTGGTTCCGATTCTGTCCCCCGGTTAAGTCCATTTCCAGGAAACCAACCCCAAAAAACCGAGGTTCATTTCCAGGATTCCTACCGATCGGTTAACCTGCCAGGTAGGTCGAATTCCAGGAATTCAACCTGGAGGACCGAGGTCAACTTCCATGAAAGCTACCGATGGGCTAAACCTGACCTCCGAAGTCGATTTCCAGGAATGCTACCGATGGGCTAAACCTGCCCCGCGAAGCCGGGCCGAGAGCACCGGCCGGTGGTGGGTGGTTCGAAGTCGATTTCCAGGAATGCTACCGATGGGCTAAACCTGCCCCGCGAAGCCGGGCCGAGAGCACCGGCCGGTGGTGGGTGGTTCGAAGTCGATTTCCAGGAATGCTACCGATGGGCTAAACCTGCCCCGCGAAGCCGGGCCGAGAGCACCGGCCCGGGGTGGGTGGTTCCGATTCCGTCCCCCGGTTAAGTCCATTTCCAGGAAAACAACCGCAAAACAACCGAGGTTCATTTCCAGGATTCCTACCGATCGGTTAACCTGCCAGGTAGGTCGAATTCCAGGAATTCAACCTGGAGGACCGAGGTCAACTTCCATGAAAGCTACCGATGGGCTAAACCTGACCTCCGAAGTCGATTTCCAGGAATGCTACCGATGGGCTAAACCTGCCCCGCGAAGCCGGGCCGAGAGCACCGGCCGGTGGTGGGTGGTTCGAAGTCGATTTCCAGGAATGCTACCGATGGGCTAAACCTGCTCCGCGAAGCCGGGCCGAGAGCACCGGCCGGTGGTGGGTGGTTCGAAGTCGATTTCCAGGAATGCTACCGATGGGCTAAACCTGCCCCGCGAATCCGGGCCGAGAGCACCGGTCCGGGCTGGGTGGTTCCGATTCCGTCCCCCGGTTAAGTCCATTTCCAGGAAAACAACCGCAAAACAACCGAGGTTCATTTCCAGGATTCCTACCGATCGGTTAACCTGCCAGGTAGGTCGAATTCCAGGAATTCAACCTGGAGGACCGAGGTCAACTTCCATGAAAGCTACCGATGGGCTAAACCTGACCTCCGAAGTCGATTTCCAGGAATGCTACCGATGGGCTAAACCTGCCCCGCGAAGCCGGGCCGAGAGCACCGGCCGGTGGTGGGTGGTTCGAAGTCGATTTCCAGGAATGCTACCGATGGGCTAAACCTGCTCCGCGAAGCCGGGCCGAGAGCACCGGCCGGTGGTGGGTGGTTCGAAGTCGATTTCCAGGAATGCTACCGATGGGCTAAACCTGCTCCGCGAAGCCGGGCCGAGAGCACCGGCCGGTGGTGGGTGGTTCGAAGTCGATTTCCAGGAATGCTACCGATGGGCTAAACCTGCCCCGCGAATCCGGGCCGAGAGCACCGGTCCGGGGTGGGTGGTTCCGATTCTGTCCCCCGGTTAAGTCCATTTCCAGGAAACCAACCCCAAACAACCGAGGTTCATTTCCAGGATTCCTACCGATCGGTTAACCTGCCAGGTAGGTCGAATTCCAGGAATTCAACCTGGAGGACCGAGGTCAACTTCCATGAAAGCTACCGATGGGCTAAACCTGACCTCCGAAGTCGATTTCCAGGAATGCTACCGATGGGCTAAACCTGCCCCGCGAAGCCGGGCCGAGAGCACCGGCCGGTGGTGGGTGGTTCGAAGTCGAATTCCAGGAATGCTACCGATGGGCTAAACCTGCCCCGCGAAGCCGGGCCGAGAGCACCGGCCGGTGGTGGGTGGTTCGAAGTCGATTTCCAGGAATGCTACCGATGGGCTAAACCTGCTCCGCGAAGCCGGGCCGAGAGCACCGGCCGGTGGTGGGTGGTTCGAAGTCGATTTCCAGGAATGCTACCGATGGGCTAAACCTGCCCCGCGAATCCGGGCCGAGAGCACCGGTCCGGGGTGGGTGGTTCGAAGTCGATTTCCAGGAATGCTACCGATGGGCTAAACCTGACCTCCGAAGTCGATTTCCAGGAATGCTACCGATGGGCTAAACCTGCCCCGCGAAGCCGGGCCGAGAGCACCGGTCCGGGGTGGGTGGTTCCGATTCCGTCCCCCGCTTAAGTCCATTTCCAGGAAACCAACCCCAAACAACCGCGGTTCATTTCCAGGATTCCTACCGATCGGTTAACCTGCCCGCTAGGTCGAATTACAGGAATTCAACCTGGAGGACCGAGGTTCATTTCCAGGATTCCTACCGATCGGTTAACCTGCCCGCTAGGTCGAATTCCAGGAATTCAACCTGGAGGACCGAGGTTCATTTCCAGGATTCCTACCGATCGGTTAACCTGCCCGCTAGGTCGAATTCCAGGAATTCAACCTGGAGGAACGAGGTCGAATTCCAGGAATGCGACCGATGGGCTAAACCTGGCCCGCGAAGCGGGCCCCAAGCGCACCGAGGCCCCGCGAAGCGGGGCCGAGAACACCGCCATGGTAGCACCCGGGGAGGGAGGTTCCGTTTCCGGCTTGAGTCGATTTCCAGGAATTCGACACATCCAGGGTCGATTTCCAGGATTTCGACCGATGGGCTAAACCTGGCCCGCGAAGCGGGCCCCAAGCACACCGAGGCCCCGCGAAGCGGGGCCGAGAACACCGCCATGGTAGCACCCGGGGAGGGAGGCTCCGTTCCCGGCTTGAGTCGATTTCCAGGAATTCGACACATCCAGGGTCGATTTCCAGGATTTCGACCGATGGGCTAAACCTGGCCCGCGAAGCGGGCCCCAAGCACACCGAGGCCCCGCGAAGCGGGGCCGAGAACACCGCCATGGTAGCACCCGGGGAGGGAGGCTCCGTTTCCGGCTTGAGTCGATTTCCAGGAATTCGACACATCCAGGGTCGATTTCCAGGATTTCGACCGATGGGCTAAACCTGGCCCGCGAAGCGGGCCCCAAGCGCACCGAGGCCCCGCGAAGCGGGGCCGAGAACACCGCCATGGTAGCACCCGGGGAGGGAGGTTCCGTTTCCGGCTTGAGTCGATTTCCAGGAATTCGACACATCCAGGGTCGATTTCCAGGATTTCGACCGATGGGCTAAACCTGGCCCGCGAAGCGGGCCCCAAGCGCACCGAGGCCCCGCGAAGCGGGGCCGAGAACACCGCCATGGTAGCACCCGGGGAGGGAGGCTCCGTTTCCGGCTTGAGTCGATTTCCAGGAATTCGACACATCCAGGGTCGATTTCCAGGATTTCGACCGATGGGCTACACCTGGCCCGCGCAGCGGGCCCCAAGCGCACCGAGGCCCCGCGAAGCGGGGCCGAGAACACCGCCATGGTAGCACCCGGGGAGGGAGGCTCCGTTTCCGGCTTGAGTCGATTTCCAGGAATTCGACACATCCAGGGTCGATTTCCAGGATTTCGACCGATGGGCTACACCTGGCCCGCGCAGCGGGCCCCAAGCGCACCGAGGCCCCGCGGAGCGGGGCCGAGAGCACCGGCCCCGACCGGCCCGACAACGGCCCCGACCGGCCCGGGTTTGGTGGGTCAAGCTCCCCTTCGGTCGAATTCCAGGAATTCAACCTGGAGCGAGGTCGAATTCCAGGAATGCTACCGATGGGCACCACCTGGCCCGCGCAGCGGGCCCCAAGCGCACCGAGGCCCCGCGGAGCGGGGCCGAGAACACCGGCCCCGACCGGCCCGACACCGGCCCCGACCGGCCCGGGTTTGGTGGGTCAAGCTCCCCTTCGGTCGAATTCCAGGAATTCAACCTGGAGCGAGGTCGCATTCCAGGAATGCTACCGATGGGCACAACCTGGCCCGCGCAGCGGGCCCCAAGCGCACCGAGGCCCCGCGGAGCGGGGCCGAGAACACCGGCATGGTTGGTCCCGGGTTTCCTGGGTCAAGCTCCCCTTCGGTCGAATTCCAGGAATTCAACCTGGGCCGAGGTCGAATTCCAGGAATGCTACCGATGGGCTCGACCTGGTCCGCGAAGCGGGCCCCAAGCGCACCGAGGCCCCGCGGAGCGGGGCCGAGAGCACCGGCATGGTTGGTCCCGGGTTTGGTGGGTCAAGCTCCCCTTCGGTCGAATTCCAGGAATTCAACATGGACCGAGGTCGAATTCCAGGAATGCTACCGATGGGCACAACCTGGCCCGCGCAGCGGGCCCCAAGCGCACCGAGGCCCCGCGGAGCGGGGCCGAGAGCATCGGCATGTTTGGTCCCGGGTTTGGTGGGTCAAGCTCCCCTTCGGTCGAATTCCAGGAATTCAACATGGACCGAGGTCGAATTCCAGGAATGCTACCGATGGGCTCAACCTGGTCCGCGAAGCGGGCCTCAAGCGCACCGAGGCCCCGCGGAGCGGGGCCGAGAACACCGGCATGGTTCTTCCCGGGTTTGGTGGGTCCAGCTCCCCTTCGGTTGAATTCCAGGAATGCTACCTGGAGCGAGGTCGAATTCCAGGAATGCTACCGATGGGCACAACCTGGCCCGCGCAGCGGGCCCCAAGCGCACCGAGGCCCCGCGGAGCGGGGCCGAGAGCACCGGCCCCGACCGGCCCGACACCGGCCCCGACCGGCCCGGGTTTGGTGGGTCAAGCTCCCCTTCGGTCGAATTCCAGGAATGCTACCTGGAGCGAGGTCGAATTCCAGGAATGCTACCGATGGGCACAACCTGGCCCGCGCATCGGGCCCCAAGCGCACCGAGGCCCCGCGGAGCGGGGCCGAGAACACCGGCCCCGACCGGCCCGACACCGGCCCCGACCGGCCCGGGTTTGGTGGGTCAAGCTCCCCTTCGGTCGAATTCCAGGAATGCTACCTGGAGCGAGGTCGAATTCCAGGAATGCTACCGATGGGCACAACCTGGCCCGCGCAGCGGGCCCCAAGCGCACCGAGGCCCCGCGGAGCGGGGCCGAGAGCACCGGCCCCGACCGGCCCGACACCGGCCCCGACCGGCCCGGGTTTGGTGGGTCAAGCTCCCCTTCGGTCGAATTCCAGGAATGCTACCGATGGGCTCGACCTGGTCCGCGAAGCGGGCCCCAAGCGCACCGAGGCCCCGCGGAGCGGGGCCGAGAACACTGGCATGGTTCTTCCCGGGTTTCGTGGGTCCAGCTCCCCTTCGGTCGAATTCCAGGAATTCAACCTGGACCGAGGTCGAATTCCAGGAATGCTACCGATGGGCACAACCTGGCCCGCGCAGCGGGCCCCAAGCGCACCGAGGCCCCGCGGAGCGGGGCCGAGAACACCGGCATGGTTGGTCCCGGGTTTGGTGGGTCCAGCTCCCCTTCGGTCGAATTCCAGGAATTCAACCTGGACCGAGGTCGAATTCCAGGAATGCTACCGATGGGCACAACCTGGCCCGCGCAGCGGGCCCCAAGCGCACCGAGGCCCCGCGGAGCGGGGCCGAGAACACCGGCCCCGACCGGCCCGACACCGGCCCCGACCGGCCCGGGTTTGGTGGGTCAAGCTCCCCTTCGGTCGAATTCCAGGAATGCTGCCTGGACCGAGGTCGAATTCCAGGAATGCTACCGATGGGCACAACCTGGCCCGCGCAGCGGGCCCCAAGCGCACCGAGGCCCCGCGGAGCGGGGCCGAGAGCACCGGCCCCGACCGGCCCGACACCGGCCCCGACCGGCCCGGGTTTGGTGGGTCAAGCTCCCCTTCGGTCGAATTCCAGGAATGCTACCTGGAGCGAGGTCGAATTCCAGGAATGCTACCGATGGGCACAACCTGGCCCGCGCAGCGGGCCCCAAGCGCACCGAGGCCCCGCGAAGCGGGGCCGAGAACACCGGCCCCGACCTGCCCGACACCAGCCCCGACCGGCCCGGGTTTGGTGGGTCAAGCTCCCCTTCGGTCGAATTCCAGGAATTCAACATGGACCGAGGTTGAATTCCAGGAATGCTACCGATGGGCTCGACCTGGTCCGCGAAGCGGGCCCCAAGCGCACCGAGGCCCCGCGGAGCGGGGCCGAGAGCACCGGCCCCGACCGGCCCGACACCGGCCCCGACCGGCCCGGGTTTGGTGGGTCCAGCTCCCCTTCGGTCGAATTCCAGGAATTCAACCTGGACCGAGGTCGAATTCCAGGAATGCTACCGATGGGCACAACCTGGCCCGCGCAGCGGGCCCCAAGCGCACCGAGGCCCCGCGGAGCGGGGCCGAGAACACCGGCCCCGACCGGCCCGACACCGGCCCCGACCGGCCCGGGTTTGGTGGGTCCAGCTCCCCTTCGGTCGAATTCCAGGAATGCTACCTGGACCGAGGTCGAATTCCAGGAATGCTACCGATGGGCACAACCTGGCCCGCGCAGCGGGCCCCAAGCGCACCGAGGCCCCGCGGAGCGGGGCCGAGAACACCGGCATGGTTGGTCCCGGGTTTGGTGGGTCCAGCTCCCCTTCGGTCGAATTCCAGGAATTCAACATGGACCGAGGTCGAATTCCAGGAATGCTACCGATGGGCACAACCTGGCCCGCGCAGCCCGACCGGCCCGACACCGGCCCCGACCGGCCCGGGTTTGGTGGGTCAAGCTCCCCTTCGGTCGAATTCCAGGAATGCTACCTGGACCGAGGTCGAATTCCAGGAATGCTACCGATGGGCACAACCTGGCCCGCGCAGCGGGCCCCAAGCGCACCGAGGCCCCGCGGAGCGGGGCCGAGAGCACCGGCCCCGACCGGCCCGACACCGGCCCCGACCGGCCCGGGTTTGGTGGGTCAAGCTCCCCTTCGGTCGAATTCCAGGAATTCAACATGGACCGAGGTCGAATTCCAGGAATGCTACCGATGGGCACAACCTGGCCCGCGCAGCGGGCCCCAAGCGCACCGAGGCCCCGCGGAGCGGGGCCGAGAGCACCGGCCCCGACCGGCCCGACACCGGCCCCGACCGGCCCGGGTTTGGTGGGTCCAGCTCCCCTTCGGTCGAATTCCAGGAATTCAACCTGGACCGAGGTCGAATTCCAGGAATGCTACCGATGGGCACAACCTGGCCCGCGCAGCGGGCCCCAAGCGCACCGAGGCCCCGCGGAGCGGGGCCGAGAACACCGGCCCCGACCGGCCCGACACCGGCCCCGACCGGCCCGGGTTTGGTGGGTCCAGCTCCCCTTCGGTCGAATTCCAGGAATGCTACCTGGACCGAGGTCGAATTCCAGGAATGCTACCGATGGGCACAACCTGGCCCGCGCAGCGGGCCCCAAGCGCACCGAGGCCCCGCGGAGCGGGGCCGAGAACACCGGCATGGTTGGTCCCGGGTTTGGTGGGTCCAGCTCCCCTTCGGTCGAATTCCAGGAATTCAACATGGACCGAGGTCGAATTCCAGGAATGCTACCGATGGGCACAACCTGGCCCGCGCAGCCCGACCGGCCCGACACCGGCCCCGACCGGCCCGGGTTTGGTGGGTCAAGCTCCCCTTCGGTCGAATTCCAGGAATGCTACCTGGACCGAGGTCGAATTCCAGGAATGCTACCGATGGGCACAACCTGGCCCGCGCAGCGGGCCCCAAGCGCACCGAGGCCCCGCGGAGCGGGGCCGAGAGCACCGGCCCCGACCGGCCCGACACCGGCCCCGACCGGCCCGGGTTTGGTGGGTCAAGCTCCCCTTCGGTCGAATTCCAGGAATTCAACATGGACCGAGGTCGAATTCCAGGAATGCTACCGATGGGCACAACCTGGCCCGCGCAGCGGGCCCCAAGCGCACCGAGGCCCCGCGGAGCGGGGCCGAGAGCACCGGCCCCGACCGGCCCGACACCGGCCCCGACCGGCCCGGGTTTGGTGGGTCCAGCTCCCCTTCGGTCGAATTCCAGGAATTCAACCTGGACCGAGGTCGAATTCCAGGAATGCTACCGATGGGCACAACCTGGCCCGCGCAGCGGGCCCCAAGCGCACCGAGGCCCCGCGGAGCGGGGCCGAGAACACCGGCCCCGACCGGCCCGACACCGGCCCCGACCGGCCCGGGTTTGGTGGGTCCAGCTCCCCTTCGGTCGAATTCCAGGAATGCTACCTGGACCGAGGTCGAATTCCAGGAATGCTACCGATGGGCACAACCTGGCCCGCGCAGCGGGCCCCAAGCGCACCGAGGCCCCGCGGAGCGGGGCCGAGAACACCGGCATGGTTGGTCCCGGGTTTGGTGGGTCCAGCTCCCCTTCGGTCGAATTCCAGGAATTCAACATGGACCGAGGTCGAATTCCAGGAATGCTACCGATGGGCACAACCTGGCCCGCGCAGCGGGCCCCAAGCGCACCGAGGCCCCGCGGAGCGGGGCCGAGAACACCGGCATGGTTGGTCCCGGGTTTCCTGGGTCAAGCTCCCCTTCGGTCGAATTCCAGGAATTCAACCTGGGCCGAGGTCGAATTCCAGGAATGCTACCGATGGGCTCGACCTGGTCCGCGAAGCGGGCCCCAAGCGCACCGAGGCCCCGCGGAGCGGGGCCGAGAGCACCGGCATGGTTGGTCCCGGGTTTGGTGGGTCAAGCTCCCCTTCGGTCGAATTCCAGGAATTCAACATGGACCGAGGTCGAATTCCAGGAATGCTACCGATGGGCACAACCTGGCCCGCGCAGCGGGCCCCAAGCGCACCGAGGCCCCGCGGAGCGGGGCCGAGAGCATCGGCATGTTTGGTCCCGGGTTTGGTGGGTCAAGCTCCCCTTCGGTCGAATTCCAGGAATTCAACATGGACCGAGGTCGAATTCCAGGAATGCTACCGATGGGCTCAACCTGGTCCGCGAAGCGGGCCTCAAGCGCACCGAGGCCCCGCGGAGCGGGGCCGAGAACACCGGCATGGTTCTTCCCGGGTTTGGTGGGTCCAGCTCCCCTTCGGTTGAATTCCAGGAATGCTACCTGGAGCGAGGTCGAATTCCAGGAATGCTACCGATGGGCACAACCTGGCCCGCGCAGCGGGCCCCAAGCGCACCGAGGCCCCGCGGAGCGGGGCCGAGAGCACCGGCCCCGACCGGCCCGACACCGGCCCCGACCGGCCCGGGTTTGGTGGGTCAAGCTCCCCTTCGGTCGAATTCCAGGAATGCTACCTGGAGCGAGGTCGAATTCCAGGAATGCTACCGATGGGCACAACCTGGCCCGCGCATCGGGCCCCAAGCGCACCGAGGCCCCGCGGAGCGGGGCCGAGAACACCGGCCCCGACCGGCCCGACACCGGCCCCGACCGGCCCGGGTTTGGTGGGTCAAGCTCCCCTTCGGTCGAATTCCAGGAATGCTACCTGGAGCGAGGTCGAATTCCAGGAATGCTACCGATGGGCACAACCTGGCCCGCGCAGCGGGCCCCAAGCGCACCGAGGCCCCGCGGAGCGGGGCCGAGAGCACCGGCCCCGACCGGCCCGACACCGGCCCCGACCGGCCCGGGTTTGGTGGGTCAAGCTCCCCTTCGGTCGAATTCCAGGAATGCTACCGATGGGCTCGACCTGGTCCGCGAAGCGGGCCCCAAGCGCACCGAGGCCCCGCGGAGCGGGGCCGAGAACACTGGCATGGTTCTTCCCGGGTTTCGTGGGTCCAGCTCCCCTTCGGTCGAATTCCAGGAATTCAACCTGGACCGAGGTCGAATTCCAGGAATGCTACCGATGGGCACAACCTGGCCCGCGCAGCGGGCCCCAAGCGCACCGAGGCCCCGCGGAGCGGGGCCGAGAACACCGGCATGGTTGGTCCCGGGTTTGGTGGGTCCAGCTCCCCTTCGGTCGAATTCCAGGAATTCAACCTGGACCGAGGTCGAATTCCAGGAATGCTACCGATGGGCACAACCTGGCCCGCGCAGCGGGCCCCAAGCGCACCGAGGCCCCGCGGAGCGGGGCCGAGAACACCGGCCCCGACCGGCCCGACACCGGCCCCGACCGGCCCGGGTTTGGTGGGTCAAGCTCCCCTTCGGTCGAATTCCAGGAATGCTGCCTGGACCGAGGTCGAATTCCAGGAATGCTACCGATGGGCACAACCTGGCCCGCGCAGCGGGCCCCAAGCGCACCGAGGCCCCGCGGAGCGGGGCCGAGAGCACCGGCCCCGACCGGCCCGACACCGGCCCCGACCGGCCCGGGTTTGGTGGGTCAAGCTCCCCTTCGGTCGAATTCCAGGAATGCTACCTGGAGCGAGGTCGAATTCCAGGAATGCTACCGATGGGCACAACCTGGCCCGCGCAGCGGGCCCCAAGCGCACCGAGGCCCCGCGAAGCGGGGCCGAGAACACCGGCCCCGACCTGCCCGACACCAGCCCCGACCGGCCCGGGTTTGGTGGGTCAAGCTCCCCTTCGGTCGAATTCCAGGAATTCAACATGGACCGAGGTTGAATTCCAGGAATGCTACCGATGGGCTCGACCTGGTCCGCGAAGCGGGCCCCAAGCGCACCGAGGCCCCGCGGAGCGGGGCCGAGAGCACCGGCCCCGACCGGCCCGACACCGGCCCCGACCGGCCCGGGTTTGGTGGGTCCAGCTCCCCTTCGGTCGAATTCCAGGAATTCAACCTGGACCGAGGTCGAATTCCAGGAATGCTACCGATGGGCACAACCTGGCCCGCGCAGCGGGCCCCAAGCGCACCGAGGCCCCGCGGAGCGGGGCCGAGAACACCGGCCCCGACCGGCCCGACACCGGCCCCGACCGGCCCGGGTTTGGTGGGTCCAGCTCCCCTTCGGTCGAATTCCAGGAATGCTACCTGGACCGAGGTCGAATTCCAGGAATGCTACCGATGGGCACAACCTGGCCCGCGCAGCGGGCCCCAAGCGCACCGAGGCCCCGCGGAGCGGGGCCGAGAACACCGGCATGGTTGGTCCCGGGTTTGGTGGGTCCAGCTCCCCTTCGGTCGAATTCCAGGAATTCAACATGGACCGAGGTCGAATTCCAGGAATGCTACCGATGGGCACAACCTGGCCCGCGCAGCCCGACCGGCCCGACACCGGCCCCGACCGGCCCGGGTTTGGTGGGTCAAGCTCCCCTTCGGTCGAATTCCAGGAATGCTACCTGGACCGAGGTCGAATTCCAGGAATGCTACCGATGGGCACAACCTGGCCCGCGCAGCGGGCCCCAAGCGCACCGAGGCCCCGCGGAGCGGGGCCGAGAGCACCGGCCCCGACCGGCCCGACACCGGCCCCGACCGGCCCGGGTTTGGTGGGTCAAGCTCCCCTTCGGTCGAATTCCAGGAATTCAACATGGACCGAGGTCGAATTCCAGGAATGCTACCGATGGGCACAACCTGGCCCGCGCAGCGGGCCCCAAGCGCACCGAGGCCCCGCGGAGCGGGGCCGAGAGCACCGGCCCCGACCGGCCCGACACCGGCCCCGACCGGCCCGGGTTTGGTGGGTCCAGCTCCCCTTCGGTCGAATTCCAGGAATTCAACCTGGACCGAGGTCGAATTCCAGGAATGCTACCGATGGGCACAACCTGGCCCGCGCAGCGGGCCCCAAGCGCACCGAGGCCCCGCGGAGCGGGGCCGAGAACACCGGCCCCGACCGGCCCGACACCGGCCCCGACCGGCCCGGGTTTGGTGGGTCCAGCTCCCCTTCGGTCGAATTCCAGGAATGCTACCTGGACCGAGGTCGAATTCCAGGAATGCTACCGATGGGCACAACCTGGCCCGCGCAGCGGGCCCCAAGCGCACCGAGGCCCCGCGGAGCGGGGCCGAGAACACCGGCATGGTTGGTCCCGGGTTTGGTGGGTCCAGCTCCCCTTCGGTCGAATTCCAGGAATTCAACATGGACCGAGGTCGAATTCCAGGAATGCTACCGATGGGCACAACCTGGCCCGCGCAGCCCGACCGGCCCGACACCGGCCCCGACCGGCCCGGGTTTGGTGGGTCAAGCTCCCCTTCGGTCGAATTCCAGGAATGCTACCTGGACCGAGGTCGAATTCCAGGAATGCTACCGATGGGCACAACCTGGCCCGCGCAGCGGGCCCCAAGCGCACCGAGGCCCCGCGGAGCGGGGCCGAGAGCACCGGCCCCGACCGGCCCGACACCGGCCCCGACCGGCCCGGGTTTGGTGGGTCAAGCTCCCCTTCGGTCGAATTCCAGGAATTCAACATGGACCGAGGTCGAATTCCAGGAATGCTACCGATGGGCACAACCTGGCCCGCGCAGCGGGCCCCAAGCGCACCGAGGCCCCGCGGAGCGGGGCCGAGAGCACCGGCCCCGACCGGCCCGACACCGGCCCCGACCGGCCCGGGTTTGGTGGGTCCAGCTCCCCTTCGGTCGAATTCCAGGAATTCAACCTGGACCGAGGTCGAATTCCAGGAATGCTACCGATGGGCACAACCTGGCCCGCGCAGCGGGCCCCAAGCGCACCGAGGCCCCGCGGAGCGGGGCCGAGAACACCGGCCCCGACCGGCCCGACACCGGCCCCGACCGGCCCGGGTTTGGTGGGTCCAGCTCCCCTTCGGTCGAATTCCAGGAATGCTACCTGGACCGAGGTCGAATTCCAGGAATGCTACCGATGGGCACAACCTGGCCCGCGCAGCGGGCCCCAAGCGCACCGAGGCCCCGCGGAGCGGGGCCGAGAACACCGGCATGGTTGGTCCCGGGTTTGGTGGGTCCAGCTCCCCTTCGGTCGAATTCCAGGAATTCAACATGGACCGAGGTCGAATTCCAGGAATGCTACCGATGGGCACAACCTGGCCCGCGCAGCGGGCCCCAAGCGCACCGAGGCCCCGCGGAGCGGGGCCGAGAACACCGGCATGGTTGGTCCCGGGTTTCCTGGGTCAAGCTCCCCTTCGGTCGAATTCCAGGAATTCAACCTGGGCCGAGGTCGAATTCCAGGAATGCTACCGATGGGCTCGACCTGGTCCGCGAAGCGGGCCCCAAGCGCACCGAGGCCCCGCGGAGCGGGGCCGAGAGCACCGGCATGGTTGGTCCCGGGTTTGGTGGGTCAAGCTCCCCTTCGGTCGAATTCCAGGAATTCAACATGGACCGAGGTCGAATTCCAGGAATGCTACCGATGGGCACAACCTGGCCCGCGCAGCGGGCCCCAAGCGCACCGAGGCCCCGCGGAGCGGGGCCGAGAGCATCGGCATGTTTGGTCCCGGGTTTGGTGGGTCAAGCTCCCCTTCGGTCGAATTCCAGGAATTCAACATGGACCGAGGTCGAATTCCAGGAATGCTACCGATGGGCTCAACCTGGTCCGCGAAGCGGGCCTCAAGCGCACCGAGGCCCCGCGGAGCGGGGCCGAGAACACCGGCATGGTTCTTCCCGGGTTTGGTGGGTCCAGCTCCCCTTCGGTTGAATTCCAGGAATGCTACCTGGAGCGAGGTCGAATTCCAGGAATGCTACCGATGGGCACAACCTGGCCCGCGCAGCGGGCCCCAAGCGCACCGAGGCCCCGCGGAGCGGGGCCGAGAGCACCGGCCCCGACCGGCCCGACACCGGCCCCGACCGGCCCGGGTTTGGTGGGTCAAGCTCCCCTTCGGTCGAATTCCAGGAATGCTACCTGGAGCGAGGTCGAATTCCAGGAATGCTACCGATGGGCACAACCTGGCCCGCGCATCGGGCCCCAAGCGCACCGAGGCCCCGCGGAGCGGGGCCGAGAACACCGGCCCCGACCGGCCCGACACCGGCCCCGACCGGCCCGGGTTTGGTGGGTCAAGCTCCCCTTCGGTCGAATTCCAGGAATGCTACCTGGAGCGAGGTCGAATTCCAGGAATGCTACCGATGGGCACAACCTGGCCCGCGCAGCGGGCCCCAAGCGCACCGAGGCCCCGCGGAGCGGGGCCGAGAGCACCGGCCCCGACCGGCCCGACACCGGCCCCGACCGGCCCGGGTTTGGTGGGTCAAGCTCCCCTTCGGTCGAATTCCAGGAATGCTACCGATGGGCTCGACCTGGTCCGCGAAGCGGGCCCCAAGCGCACCGAGGCCCCGCGGAGCGGGGCCGAGAACACTGGCATGGTTCTTCCCGGGTTTCGTGGGTCCAGCTCCCCTTCGGTCGAATTCCAGGAATTCAACCTGGACCGAGGTCGAATTCCAGGAATGCTACCGATGGGCACAACCTGGCCCGCGCAGCGGGCCCCAAGCGCACCGAGGCCCCGCGGAGCGGGGCCGAGAACACCGGCATGGTTGGTCCCGGGTTTGGTGGGTCCAGCTCCCCTTCGGTCGAATTCCAGGAATTCAACCTGGACCGAGGTCGAATTCCAGGAATGCTACCGATGGGCACAACCTGGCCCGCGCAGCGGGCCCCAAGCGCACCGAGGCCCCGCGGAGCGGGGCCGAGAACACCGGCCCCGACCGGCCCGACACCGGCCCCGACCGGCCCGGGTTTGGTGGGTCAAGCTCCCCTTCGGTCGAATTCCAGGAATGCTGCCTGGACCGAGGTCGAATTCCAGGAATGCTACCGATGGGCACAACCTGGCCCGCGCAGCGGGCCCCAAGCGCACCGAGGCCCCGCGGAGCGGGGCCGAGAGCACCGGCCCCGACCGGCCCGACACCGGCCCCGACCGGCCCGGGTTTGGTGGGTCAAGCTCCCCTTCGGTCGAATTCCAGGAATGCTACCTGGAGCGAGGTCGAATTCCAGGAATGCTACCGATGGGCACAACCTGGCCCGCGCAGCGGGCCCCAAGCGCACCGAGGCCCCGCGAAGCGGGGCCGAGAACACCGGCCCCGACCTGCCCGACACCAGCCCCGACCGGCCCGGGTTTGGTGGGTCAAGCTCCCCTTCGGTCGAATTCCAGGAATTCAACATGGACCGAGGTTGAATTCCAGGAATGCTACCGATGGGCTCGACCTGGTCCGCGAAGCGGGCCCCAAGCGCACCGAGGCCCCGCGGAGCGGGGCCGAGAACACCGGCATGGTTGGTCCCGGGTTTCCTGGGTCAAGCTCCCCTTCGGTCGAATTCCAGGAATTCAACCTGGGCCGAGGTCGAATTCCAGGAATGCTACCGATGGGCTCGACCTGGTCCGCGAAGCGGGCCCCAAGCGCACCGAGGCCCCGCGGAGCGGGGCCGAGAGCACCGGCATGGTTGGTCCCGGGTTTGGTGGGTCAAGCTCCCCTTCGGTCGAATTCCAGGAATTCAACATGGACCGAGGTCGAATTCCAGGAATGCTACCGATGGGCACAACCTGGCCCGCGCAGCGGGCCCCAAGCGCACCGAGGCCCCGCGGAGCGGGGCCGAGAGCATCGGCATGTTTGGTCCCGGGTTTGGTGGGTCAAGCTCCCCTTCGGTCGAATTCCAGGAATTCAACATGGACCGAGGTCGAATTCCAGGAATGCTACCGATGGGCTCAACCTGGTCCGCGAAGCGGGCCTCAAGCGCACCGAGGCCCCGCGGAGCGGGGCCGAGAACACCGGCATGGTTCTTCCCGGGTTTGGTGGGTCCAGCTCCCCTTCGGTTGAATTCCAGGAATGCTACCTGGAGCGAGGTCGAATTCCAGGAATGCTACCGATGGGCACAACCTGGCCCGCGCAGCGGGCCCCAAGCGCACCGAGGCCCCGCGGAGCGGGGCCGAGAGCACCGGCCCCGACCGGCCCGACACCGGCCCCGACCGGCCCGGGTTTGGTGGGTCAAGCTCCCCTTCGGTCGAATTCCAGGAATGCTACCTGGAGCGAGGTCGAATTCCAGGAATGCTACCGATGGGCACAACCTGGCCCGCGCATCGGGCCCCAAGCGCACCGAGGCCCCGCGGAGCGGGGCCGAGAACACCGGCCCCGACCGGCCCGACACCGGCCCCGACCGGCCCGGGTTTGGTGGGTCAAGCTCCCCTTCGGTCGAATTCCAGGAATGCTACCTGGAGCGAGGTCGAATTCCAGGAATGCTACCGATGGGCACAACCTGGCCCGCGCAGCGGGCCCCAAGCGCACCGAGGCCCCGCGGAGCGGGGCCGAGAGCACCGGCCCCGACCGGCCCGACACCGGCCCCGACCGGCCCGGGTTTGGTGGGTCAAGCTCCCCTTCGGTCGAATTCCAGGAATGCTACCGATGGGCTCGACCTGGTCCGCGAAGCGGGCCCCAAGCGCACCGAGGCCCCGCGGAGCGGGGCCGAGAACACTGGCATGGTTCTTCCCGGGTTTCGTGGGTCCAGCTCCCCTTCGGTCGAATTCCAGGAATTCAACCTGGACCGAGGTCGAATTCCAGGAATGCTACCGATGGGCACAACCTGGCCCGCGCAGCGGGCCCCAAGCGCACCGAGGCCCCGCGGAGCGGGGCCGAGAACACCGGCATGGTTGGTCCCGGGTTTGGTGGGTCCAGCTCCCCTTCGGTCGAATTCCAGGAATTCAACCTGGACCGAGGTCGAATTCCAGGAATGCTACCGATGGGCACAACCTGGCCCGCGCAGCGGGCCCCAAGCGCACCGAGGCCCCGCGGAGCGGGGCCGAGAACACCGGCCCCGACCGGCCCGACACCGGCCCCGACCGGCCCGGGTTTGGTGGGTCAAGCTCCCCTTCGGTCGAATTCCAGGAATGCTGCCTGGACCGAGGTCGAATTCCAGGAATGCTACCGATGGGCACAACCTGGCCCGCGCAGCGGGCCCCAAGCGCACCGAGGCCCCGCGGAGCGGGGCCGAGAGCACCGGCCCCGACCGGCCCGACACCGGCCCCGACCGGCCCGGGTTTGGTGGGTCAAGCTCCCCTTCGGTCGAATTCCAGGAATGCTACCTGGAGCGAGGTCGAATTCCAGGAATGCTACCGATGGGCACAACCTGGCCCGCGCAGCGGGCCCCAAGCGCACCGAGGCCCCGCGAAGCGGGGCCGAGAACACCGGCCCCGACCTGCCCGACACCAGCCCCGACCGGCCCGGGTTTGGTGGGTCAAGCTCCCCTTCGGTCGAATTCCAGGAATTCAACATGGACCGAGGTTGAATTCCAGGAATGCTACCGATGGGCTCGACCTGGTCCGCGAAGCGGGCCCCAAGCGCACCGAGGCCCCGCGGAGCGGGGCCGAGAGCACCGGCCCCGACCGGCCCGACACCGGCCCCGACCGGCCCGGGTTTGGTGGGTCCAGCTCCCCTTCGGTCGAATTCCAGGAATTCAACCTGGACCGAGGTCGAATTCCAGGAATGCTACCGATGGGCACAACCTGGCCCGCGCAGCGGGCCCCAAGCGCACCGAGGCCCCGCGGAGCGGGGCCGAGAACACCGGCCCCGACCGGCCCGACACCGGCCCCGACCGGCCCGGGTTTGGTGGGTCCAGCTCCCCTTCGGTCGAATTCCAGGAATGCTACCTGGACCGAGGTCGAATTCCAGGAATGCTACCGATGGGCACAACCTGGCCCGCGCAGCGGGCCCCAAGCGCACCGAGGCCCCGCGGAGCGGGGCCGAGAACACCGGCATGGTTGGTCCCGGGTTTGGTGGGTCCAGCTCCCCTTCGGTCGAATTCCAGGAATTCAACATGGACCGAGGTCGAATTCCAGGAATGCTACCGATGGGCACAACCTGGCCCGCGCAGCCCGACCGGCCCGACACCGGCCCCGACCGGCCCGGGTTTGGTGGGTCAAGCTCCCCTTCGGTCGAATTCCAGGAATGCTACCTGGACCGAGGTCGAATTCCAGGAATGCTACCGATGGGCACAACCTGGCCCGCGCAGCGGGCCCCAAGCGCACCGAGGCCCCGCGGAGCGGGGCCGAGAGCACCGGCCCCGACCGGCCCGACACCGGCCCCGACCGGCCCGGGTTTGGTGGGTCAAGCTCCCCTTCGGTCGAATTCCAGGAATTCAACATGGACCGAGGTCGAATTCCAGGAATGCTACCGATGGGCACAACCTGGCCCGCGCAGCGGGCCCCAAGCGCACCGAGGCCCCGCGGAGCGGGGCCGAGAGCACCGGCCCCGACCGGCCCGACACCGGCCCCGACCGGCCCGGGTTTGGTGGGTCCAGCTCCCCTTCGGTCGAATTCCAGGAATTCAACCTGGACCGAGGTCGAATTCCAGGAATGCTACCGATGGGCACAACCTGGCCCGCGCAGCGGGCCCCAAGCGCACCGAGGCCCCGCGGAGCGGGGCCGAGAACACCGGCCCCGACCGGCCCGACACCGGCCCCGACCGGCCCGGGTTTGGTGGGTCCAGCTCCCCTTCGGTCGAATTCCAGGAATGCTACCTGGACCGAGGTCGAATTCCAGGAATGCTACCGATGGGCACAACCTGGCCCGCGCAGCGGGCCCCAAGCGCACCGAGGCCCCGCGGAGCGGGGCCGAGAACACCGGCATGGTTGGTCCCGGGTTTGGTGGGTCCAGCTCCCCTTCGGTCGAATTCCAGGAATTCAACATGGACCGAGGTCGAATTCCAGGAATGCTACCGATGGGCACAACCTGGCCCGCGCAGCGGGCCCCAAGCGCACCGAGGCCCCGCGGAGCCGGGCCGAGAACACCGGCATGGTTCTTCCCGGGTTTGGTGGGTCAAGCTCCCCTTCGGTCGAATTCCAGGAATTCAACCTGGAGCGAGGTCGAATTCCAGGAATGCTACCGATGGGCACAACCTGGCCCGCGCAGCGGGCCCCAAGCGCACCGAGGCCCCGCGGAGCGGGGCCGAGAACACCGGCCCCGACCGGCCCGACACCGGCCCCGACCGGCCCGGGTTTGGTGGGTCAAGCTCCCCTTCGGTCGAATTCCAGGAATTCAACCTGGAGCGAGGTCGAATTCCAGGAATGCTACCGATGGGCACAACCTGGCCCGCGCAGCGGGCCCCAAGCGCTCCGAGGCCCCGCGGAGCGGGGCCGAGAGCACCGGCCCCGACCGGCCCGACACCGGCCCCGACCGGCCCGGGTTTGGTGGGTCAAGCTCCCCTTCGGTCGAATTCCAGGAATGCTACCTGGAGCGAGGTCGAATTCCAGGAATGCTACCGATGGGCACAACCTGGCCCGCGCAGCGGGCCCCAAGCGCACCGAGGCCCCGCGGAGCGGGGCCGAGAGCACCGGCCCCGACCGGCCCGACACCGGCCCCGACCGGCCCGGGTTTGGTGGGTCAAGCTCCCCTTCGGTCGAATTCCAGGAATGCTACCTGGAGCGAGGTCGAATTCCAGGAATGCTACCGATGGGCACAACCTGGCCCGCGCAGCGGGCCCCAAGCGCACCGAGGCCCCGCGGAGCGGGGCCGAGAGCACCGGCCCCGACCGGCCCGACACCGGCCCCGACCGGCCCGGGTTTGGTGGGTCAAGCTCCCCTTCGGTCGAATTCCAGGAATGCTACCTGGAGCGAGGTCGAATTCCAGGAATGCTACCGATGGGCACAACCTGGCCCGCGCAGCGGGCCCCAAGCGCACCGAGGCCCCGCGGAGCGGGGCCGAGAGCACCGGCCCCGACCGGCCCGACACCGGCCCCGACCGGCCCGGGTTTGGTGGGTCAAGCTCCCCTTCGGTCGAATTCCAGGAATGCTACCTGGACCGAGGTCGAATTCCAGGAATGCTACCGATGGGCTCGACCTGGTCCGCGAAGCGGGCCCCAAGCGCACCGAGGCCCCGCGGAGCGGGGCCGAGAACACCGGCATGGTTCGTCCCGGGTTTGGTGGGTCAAGCTCCCCTTCGGTCGAATTCCAGGAATTCAACCTGGACCGAGGTCGAATTCCAGGAATGCTACCGATGGGCTCCACCTGGCCCGCGCAGCGGGCCCCAAGCGCACCGAGGCCCCGCGTAGCGGGGCCGAGAACACCGCCATGGTACGTCCCGGGTTTCCTGGGTCCAGCTCCCCTTCGGTCGAATTCCAGGAATTCAACATGGACCGAGGTCGAATTCCAGGAATCCTACCGATGGGCACAACCTGGCCCGCGCAGCGGGCCCCAAGCGCACCGAGGCCCCGCGGAGCGGGGCCGAGAACACCGGCATGGTTGGTCCCGGGTTTGGTGGGTCCAGCTCCCCTTCGGTCGAATTCCAGGAATTCAACCTGGAGTGAGGTCAACTTCCAGGAATGCTACCGATGGGCACAACCTGGCCCGCGAAGCGGGCCCCAAGCGCACCGAGGCCCCGCGGAGCGGGGCCGAGAACACCGGCATGGTTCGTCCCGGGTTTGGTGGGTCAAGCTCCCCTTCGGTCGAATTCCAGGAATTCAACCTGGACCGAGGTCAAATTCCAGGAATGCTACCGATGGGCTCCACCTGGCCCGCGCAGCGGGCCCCAAGCGCACCGAGGCCCCGCGGAGCGGGGCCGAGAGCACCGGCATGGTTGGTCCCGGGTTTGGTGGGTCAAGCTCCCCTTCGGTCGAATTCCAGGAATTCAACCTGGAGTGAGGTCAACTTCCAGGAATGCTACCGATGGGCTCAACCTGGCCCGCGCAGCGGGCCCCAAGCGCACCGAGGCCCCGCGGAGCGGGGCCGAGAACACCGGCATGGTTCGTCCCGGGTTTGGTGGGTCAAGCTCCCCTTCGGTCGAATTCCAGGAATTCAACCTGGACCGAGGTCGAATTCCAGGAATGCTACCGATGGGCTCCACCTGGCCCGCGCAGCGGGCCCCAAGCGCACCGAGGCCCCGCGGAGCGGGGCCGAGAGCACCGGCATGGTTGGTCCCGGGTTTGGTGGGTCAAGCTCCCCTTCGGTCGAATTCCAGGAATTCAACCTGGAGCGAGGTCGAATTCCAGGAATGCTACCGATGGGCTCCACCTGGCCCGCGCAGCGGGCCCCAAGCGCACCGAGGCCCCGCGTAGCGGGGCCGAGAGCACCGGCATGGTTGGTCCCGGGTTTGGTGGGTCAAGCTCCCCTTCGGTCGAATTCCAGGAATTCAACCTGGAGTGAGGTCAACTTCCAGGAATGCTACCGATGGGCACAACCTGGCCCGCGAAGCGGGCCCCAAGCGCACCGAGGCCCCGCGGAGCGGGGCCGAGAACACCGGCATGGTTCGTCCCGGGTTTGGTGGGTCAAGCTCCCCTTCGGTCGAATTCCAGGAATTCAACCTGGACCGAGGTCGAATTCCAGGAATGCTACCGATGGGCTCCACCTGGCCCGCGCAGCGGGCCCCAAGCGCACCGAGGCCCCGCGTAGCGGGGCCGAGAACACCGCCATGGTACGTCCCGGGTTTCCTGGGTCCAGCTCCCCTTCGGTCGAATTCCAGGAATTCAACATGGACCGAGGTCGAATTCCAGGAATGCTACCGATGGGCACAACCTGGCCCGCGAAGCGGGCCCCAAGCGCACCGAGGCCCCGCGGAGCGGGGCCGAGAACACCGGCATGGTTGGTCCCGGGTTTGGTGGGTCCAGCTCCCCTTCGGTCGAATTCCAGGAATTCAACTTGGACCGAGGTCAACTTCCTGGAATGCTACCGATGGGCTAAACCTGGCCCGCGAAGCGGGCCCTAAACACACCG
>NW_027520403.1:0-80571 GCF_051991245.1 Festucalex cinctus
GTGCCCAAGCAATTTCATGCTAGAATCATCATCCGGATGCCAAAATAAACTAAATACAGCAAAAGATTTGAGTGCACAACGTTTGGTTTAGGTTTGACAGCCATAATCACCTTTTTATTGCTTTAAATGCGTTTTTAGCGCATGATTGTACATTTGAGCTGAATGTGTCAAAATCTTAAAAATTAACAGGTGCCCAAGCAATTTCATGCTAGAATCATCATCCGGATGCCAAAATAAACTAAATACAGCAAAAGACAACGTTTGGTTTAGATTTGACAGCAATAATCAGCAATTGTGTACATTTGAGCTGAATGTGTCAAAATCTTAAAAATTAACAGGTGCCCAAGCAATTTCATGCTAGAATCATCATCCGGATGCCAAAATAAACTAAATACAGCAAAAGATTTGAGTGCACAACGTTTGGTTTAGGTTTGACAGCCATAATCACCTTTTTATTGCTTTAAATGCGTTTTTAGCGCATGATTGTACATTTGAGCTGAATGTGTCAAAATCTTAAAAATTAACAGGTGCCCAAGCAATTTCATGCTAGAATCATCATCCGGATGCCAAAATAAACTAAATACAGCAAAAGATTTGAGTGCACAACGTTTGGTTTAGATTTGACAGCCATAATCAGCAATTGTGTACATTTGAGCTGAATGTGTCAAAATCTTAAAAATTAACAGGTGCCCAAGCAATTTCATGCTACAATCATCATCCGGATGCCAAAATAAACTAAATACAGCAAAAGATTTGAGTGCACAACGTTTGGTTTAGGTTTGACAGCCATAATCACCTTTTTATTGCTTTAAATGCGTTTTTAGCGCATGATTGTACATTTGAGCTGAATGTGTCAAAATCTTAAAAATTAACAGGTGCCCAAGCAATTTCATGCTAGAATCATCATCCGGATGCCAAAATAAACTAAATACAGCAAAAGATTTGAGTGCACAACGTTTGGTTTAGATTTGACAGCCATAATCAGCAATTGTGTACATTTGAGCTGAATGTGTCAAAATCTTAAAAATTAACAGGTGCCCAAGCAATTTCATGCTAGAATCATCATCCGGATGCCAAAATAAACTAAATACAGCAAAAGATTTGAGTGCACAACGTTTGGTTTAGGTTTGACAGCCATAATCACCTTTTTATTGCTTTAAATGCGTTTTTAGCGCATGATTGTACATTTGAGCTGAATGTGTCAAAATCTTAAAAATTAACAGGTGCCCAAGCAATTTCATGCTAGAATCATCATCCGGATGCCAAAATAAACAAAATACAGCAAAAGATTTGAGTGCACAACGTTTGGTTTAGATTTGACAGCCATAATCAGCAATTGTGTACATTTGAGCTGAATGTGTCAAAATCTTAAAAATTAACAGGTGCCCAAGCAATTTCATGCTAGAATCATCATCCGGATGCCAAAATAAACTAAATACAGCAAAAGATTTGAGTGCACAACGTTTGGTTTAGGTTTGACAGCCATAATCACTTTTTATTGCTTTAAATGCGTTTGTAGCGCATGATTGTACATTTGAGCTGAATGTGTCAAAATCTTAAAAATTAACAGGTGCCCAAGCAATTTCATGCTAGAATCATCATCCGGATGCCAAAATAAACTAAATACAGCAAAAGATTTGAGTGCACAACGTTTGGTTTAGATTTGACAGCCATAATCAGCAATTGTGTACATTTGAGCTGAATGTGTCAAAATCTTAAAAATTAACAGGTGCCCAAGCAATTTCATGCTAGAATCATCATCCGGATGCCAAAATAAACTAAATACAGCAAAAGATTTGAGTGCACAACGTTTGGTTTAGGTTTGACAGCCATAATCACCTTTTTATTGCTTTAAATGCGTTTTTAGCGCATGATTGTACATTTGAGCTGAATGTGTCAAAATCTTAAAAATTAACAGGTGCCCAAGCAATTTCATGCTAGAATCATCATCCGGATGCCAAAATAAACTAAATACAGCAAAAGATTTGAGTGCACAACGTTTGGTTTAGATTTGACAGCCATAATCAGCAATTGTGTACATTTGAGCTGAATGTGTCAAAATCTTAAAAATTAACAGGTGCCCAAGCAATTTCATGCTAGAATCATCATCCGGATGCCAAAATAAACAAAATACAGCAAAAGATTTGAGTGCACAACGTTTGGTTTAGGTTTGACAGCCATAATCACCTTTTTATTGCTTTAAATGCGTTTTTAGCGCATGATTGTACATTTGAGCTGAATGTGTCAAAATCTTAAAAATTAACAGGTGCCCAAGCAATTTCATGCTAGAATCATCATCCGGATGCCAAAATAAACTAAATACAGCAAAAGATTTGAGTGCACAACGTTTGGTTTAGATTTGACAGCCATAATCAGCAATTGTGTACATTTGAGCTGAATGTGTCAAAATCTTAAAAATTAACAGGTGCCCAAGCAATTTCATGCTAGAATCATCATCCGGATGCCAAAATAAACTAAATACAGCAAAAGATTTGAGTGCACAACGTTTGGTTTAGGTTTGACAGCCATAATCACCTTTTTATTGCTTTAAATGCGTTTTTAGCGCATGATTGTACATTTGAGCTGAATGTGTCAAAATCTTAAAAATTAACAGGTGCCATAATCACCTTTTTATTGCTTTAAATGCGTTTTTAGCGCATGATTGTACATTTGAGCTGAATGTGTCAAAATCTTAAAAATTAACAGGTGCCCAAGCAATTTCATGCTAGAATCATCATCCGGATGCCAAAATAAACTAAATACAGCAAAAGATTTGAGTGCACAACGTTTGGTTTAGATTTGACAGCCATAATCAGCAATTGTGTACATTTGAGCTGAATGTGTCAAAATCTTAAAAATTAACAGGTGCCCAAGCAATTTCATGCTAGAATCATCATCCGGATGCCAAAATAAACTAAATACAGCAAAAGATTTGAGTGCACAACGTTTGGTTTAGATTTGACAGCCATAATCAGCAATTGTGTACATTTGAGCTGAATGTGTCAAAATCTTAAAAATTAACAGGTGCCCAAGCAATTTCATGCTAGAATCATCATCCGGATGCCAAAATAAACTAAATACAGCAAAAGATTTGAGTGCACAACGTTTGGTTTAGATTTGACAGCCATAATCAGCAATTGTGTACATTTGAGCTGAATGTGTCAAAATCTTAAAAATTAACAGGTGCCCAAGCAATTTCATGCTAGAATCATCATCCGGATGCCAAAATAAACTAAATACAGCAAAAGATTTGAGTGCACAACGTTTGGTTTAGGTTTGACAGCCATAATCACCTTTTTATTGCTTTAAATGCGTTTTTAGCGCATGATTGTACATTTGAGCTGAATGTGTCAAAATCTTAAAAATTAACAGGTGCCCAAGCAATTTCATGCTAGAATCATCATCCGGATGCCAAAATAAACTAAATACAGCAAAAGATTTGAGTGCACAACGTTTGGTTTAGATTTGACAGCCATAATCAGCAATTGTGTACATTTGAGCTGAATGTGTCAAAATCTTAAAAATTAACAGGTGCCCAAGCAATTTCATGCTAGAATCATCATCCGGATGCCAAAATAAACTAAATACAGCAAAAGATTTGAGTGCACAACGTTTGGTTTAGATTTGACAGCCATAATCAGCAATTGTGTACATTTGAGCTGAATGTGTCAAAATCTTAAAAATTAACAGGTGCCCAAGCAATTTCATGCTAGAATCATCATCCGGATGCCAAAATAAACTAAATACAGCAAAAGATTTGAGTGCACAACGTTTGGTTTAGGTTTGACAGCCATAATCACCTTTTTATTGCTTTAAATGCGTTTTTAGCGCATGATTGTACATTTGAGCTGAATGTGTCAAAATCTTAAAAATTAACAGGTGCCCAAGCAATTTCATGCTAGAATCATCATCCGGATGCCAAAATAAACTAAATACAGCAAAAGATTTGAGTGCACAACGTTTGGTTTAGATTTGACAGCCATAATCAGCAATTGTGTACATTTGAGCTGAATGTGTCAAAATCTTAAAAATTAACAGGTGCCCAAGCAATTTCATGCTAGAATCATCATCCGGATGCCAAAATAAACTAAATACAGCAAAAGATTTGAGTGCACAACGTTTGGTTTAGGTTTGACAGCCATAATCACCTTTTTATTGCTTTAAATGCGTTTTTAGCGCATGATTGTACATTTGAGCTGAATGTGTCAAAATCTTAAAAATTAACAGGTGCCCAAGCAATTTCATGCTAGAATCATCATCCGGATGCCAAAATAAACTAAATACAGCAAAAGATTTGAGTGCACAACGTTTGGTTTAGATTTGACAGCCATAATCAGCAATTGTGTACATTTGAGCTGAATGTGTCAAAATCTTAAAAATTAACAGGTGCCCAAGCAATTTCATGCTACAATCATCATCCGGATGCCAAAATAAACTAAATACAGCAAAAGATTTGAGTGCACAACGTTTGGTTTAGGTTTGACAGCCATAATCACCTTTTTATTGCTTTAAATGCGTTTTTAGCGCATGATTGTACATTTGAGCTGAATGTGTCAAAATCTTAAAAATTAACAGGTGCCCAAGCAATTTCATGCTAGAATCATCATCCGGATGCCAAAATAAACTAAATACAGCAAAAGATTTGAGTGCACAACGTTTGGTTTAGATTTGACAGCCATAATCAGCAATTGTGTACATTTGAGCTGAATGTGTCAAAATCTTAAAAATTAACAGGTGCCCAAGCAATTTCATGCTAGAATCATCATCCGGATGCCAAAATAAACTAAATACAGCAAAAGATTTGAGTGCACAACGTTTGGTTTAGGTTTGACAGCCATAATCACCTTTTTATTGCTTTAAATGCGTTTTTAGCGCATGATTGTACATTTGAGCTGAATGTGTCAAAATCTTAAAAATTAACAGGTGCCCAAGCAATTTCATGCTAGAATCATCATCCGGATGCCAAAATAAACAAAATACAGCAAAAGATTTGAGTGCACAACGTTTGGTTTAGATTTGACAGCCATAATCAGCAATTGTGTACATTTGAGCTGAATGTGTCAAAATCTTAAAAATTAACAGGTGCCCAAGCAATTTCATGCTAGAATCATCATCCGGATGCCAAAATAAACTAAATACAGCAAAAGATTTGAGTGCACAACGTTTGGTTTAGGTTTGACAGCCATAATCACTTTTTATTGCTTTAAATGCGTTTGTAGCGCATGATTGTACATTTGAGCTGAATGTGTCAAAATCTTAAAAATTAACAGGTGCCCAAGCAATTTCATGCTAGAATCATCATCCGGATGCCAAAATAAACTAAATACAGCAAAAGATTTGAGTGCACAACGTTTGGTTTAGATTTGACAGCCATAATCAGCAATTGTGTACATTTGAGCTGAATGTGTCAAAATCTTAAAAATTAACAGGTGCCCAAGCAATTTCATGCTAGAATCATCATCCGGATGCCAAAATAAACTAAATACAGCAAAAGATTTGAGTGCACAACGTTTGGTTTAGGTTTGACAGCCATAATCACCTTTTTATTGCTTTAAATGCGTTTTTAGCGCATGATTGTACATTTGAGCTGAATGTGTCAAAATCTTAAAAATTAACAGGTGCCCAAGCAATTTCATGCTAGAATCATCATCCGGATGCCAAAATAAACTAAATACAGCAAAAGATTTGAGTGCACAACGTTTGGTTTAGATTTGACAGCCATAATCAGCAATTGTGTACATTTGAGCTGAATGTGTCAAAATCTTAAAAATTAACAGGTGCCCAAGCAATTTCATGCTACAATCATCATCCGGATGCCAAAATAAACTAAATACAGCAAAAGATTTGAGTGCACAACGTTTGGTTTAGGTTTGACAGCCATAATCACCTTTTTATTGCTTTAAATGCGTTTTTAGCGCATGATTGTACATTTGAGCTGAATGTGTCAAAATCTTAAAAATTAACAGGTGCCCAAGCAATTTCATGCTAGAATCATCATCCCGATGCCAAAATAAACTAAATACAGCAAAAGATTTGAGTGCACAACGTTTGGTTTAGATTTGACAGCCATAATCAGCAATTGTGTACATTTGAGCTGAATGTGTCAAAATCTTAAAAATTAACAGGTGCCCAAGCAATTTCATGCTAGAATCATCATCCGGATGCCAAAATAAACTAAATACAGCAAAAGATTTGAGTGCACAACGTTTGGTTTAGGTTTGACAGCCATAATCACCTTTTTATTGCTTTAAATGCGTTTTTAGCGCATGATTGTACATTTGAGCTGAATGTGTCAAAATCTTAAAAATTAACAGGTGCCCAAGCAATTTCATGCTAGAATCATCATCCGGATGCCAAAATAAACAAAATACAGCAAAAGATTTGAGTGCACAACGTTTGGTTTAGATTTGACAGCCATAATCAGCAATTGTGTACATTTGAGCTGAATGTGTCAAAATCTTAAAAATTAACAGGTGCCCAAGCAATTTCATGCTAGAATCATCATCCGGATGCCAAAATAAACTAAATACAGCAAAAGATTTGAGTGCACAACGTTTGGTTTAGGTTTGACAGCCATAATCACTTTTTATTGCTTTAAATGCGTTTGTAGCGCATGATTGTACATTTGAGCTGAATGTGTCAAAATCTTAAAAATTAACAGGTGCCCAAGCAATTTCATGCTAGAATCATCATCCGGATGCCAAAATAAACTAAATACAGCAAAAGATTTGAGTGCACAACGTTTGGTTTAGATTTGACAGCCATAATCAGCAATTGTGTACATTTGAGCTGAATGTGTCAAAATCTTAAAAATTAACAGGTGCCCAAGCAATTTCATGCTAGAATCATCATCCGGATGCCAAAATAAACTAAATACAGCAAAAGATTTGAGTGCACAACGTTTGGTTTAGGTTTGACAGCCATAATCACCTTTTTATTGCTTTAAATGCGTTTTTAGCGCATGATTGTACATTTGAGCTGAATGTGTCAAAATCTTAAAAATTAACAGGTGCCCAAGCAATTTCATGCTAGAATCATCATCCGGATGCCAAAATAAACTAAATACAGCAAAAGATTTGAGTGCACAACGTTTGGTTTAGATTTGACAGCCATAATCAGCAATTGTGTACATTTGAGCTGAATGTGTCAAAATCTTAAAAATTAACAGGTGCCCAAGCAATTTCATGCTAGAATCATCATCCGGATGCCAAAATAAACAAAATACAGCAAAAGATTTGAGTGCACAACGTTTGGTTTAGGTTTGACAGCCATAATCACCTTTTTATTGCTTTAAATGCGTTTTTAGCGCATGATTGTACATTTGAGCTGAATGTGTCAAAATCTTAAAAATTAACAGGTGCCCAAGCAATTTCATGCTAGAATCATCATCCGGATGCCAAAATAAACTAAATACAGCAAAAGATTTGAGTGCACAACGTTTGGTTTAGATTTGACAGCCATAATCAGCAATTGTGTACATTTGAGCTGAATGTGTCAAAATCTTAAAAATTAACAGGTGCCCAAGCAATTTCATGCTAGAATCATCATCCGGATGCCAAAATAAACTAAATACAGCAAAAGATTTGAGTGCACAACGTTTGGTTTAGGTTTGACAGCCATAATCACCTTTTTATTGCTTTAAATGCGTTTTTAGCGCATGATTGTACATTTGAGCTGAATGTGTCAAAATCTTAAAAATTAACAGGTGCCATAATCACCTTTTTATTGCTTTAAATGCGTTTTTAGCGCATGATTGTACATTTGAGCTGAATGTGTCAAAATCTTAAAAATTAACAGGTGCCCAAGCAATTTCATGCTAGAATCATCATCCGGATGCCAAAATAAACAAAATACAGCAAAAGATTTGAGTGCACAACGTTTGGTTTAGGTTTGACAGCCATAATCACCTTTTTATTGCTTTAAATGCGTTTTTAGCGCATGATTGTACATTTGAGCTGAATGTGTCAAAATCTTAAAAATTAACAGGTGCCCAAGCAATTTCATGCTAGAATCATCATCCGGATGCCAAAATAAACTAAATACAGCAAAAGATTTGAGTGCACAACGTTTGGTTTAGATTTGACAGCCATAATCAGCAATTGTGTACATTTGAGCTGAATGTGTCAAAATCTTAAAAATTAACAGGTGCCCAAGCAATTTCATGCTAGAATCATCATCCGGATGCCAAAATAAACTAAATACAGCAAAAGATTTGAGTGCACAACGTTTGGTTTAGGTTTGACAGCCATAATCACCTTTTTATTGCTTTAAATGCGTTTTTAGCGCATGATTGTACATTTGAGCTGAATGTGTCAAAATCTTAAAAATTAACAGGTGCCCAAGCAATTTCATGCTAGAATCATCATCCGGATGCCAAAATAAACTAAATACAGCAAAAGATTTGAGTGCACAACGTTTGGTTTAGATTTGACAGCCATAATCAGCAATTGTGTACATTTGAGCTGAATGTGTCAAAATCTTAAAAATTAACAGGTGCCCAAGCAATTTCATGCTAGAATCATCATCCGGATGCCAAAATAAACTAAATACAGCAAAAGATTTGAGTGCACAACGTTTGGTTTAGATTTGACAGCCATAATCAGCAATTGTGTACATTTGAGCTGAATGTGTCAAAATCTTAAAAATTAACAGGTGCCCAAGCAATTTCATGCTAGAATCATCATCCGGATGCCAAAATAAACTAAATACAGCAAAAGATTTGAGTGCACAACGTTTGGTTTAGGTTTGACAGCCATAATCACCTTTTTATTGCTTTAAATGCGTTTTTAGCGCATGATTGTACATTTGAGCTGAATGTGTCAAAATCTTAAAAATTAACAGGTGCCCAAGCAATTTCATGCTAGAATCATCATCCGGATGCCAAAATAAACTAAATACAGCAAAAGATTTGAGTGCACAACGTTTGGTTTAGATTTGACAGCCATAATCAGCAATTGTGTACATTTGAGCTGAATGTGTCAAAATCTTAAAAATTAACAGGTGCCCAAGCAATTTCATGCTAGAATCATCATCCGGATGCCAAAATAAACTAAATACAGCAAAAGATTTGAGTGCACAACGTTTGGTTTAGATTTGACAGCCATAATCAGCAATTGTGTACATTTGAGCTGAATGTGTCAAAATCTTAAAAATTAACAGGTGCCCAAGCAATTTCATGCTAGAATCATCATCCGGATGCCAAAATAAACTAAATACAGCAAAAGATTTGAGTGCACAACGTTTGGTTTAGATTTGACAGCCATAATCAGCAATTGTGTACATTTGAGCTGAATGTGTCAAAATCTTAAAAATTAACAGGTGCCCAAGCAATTTCATGCTAGAATCATCATCCGGATGCCAAAATAAACTAAATACAGCAAAAGATTTGAGTGCACAACGTTTGGTTTAGATTTGACAGCCATAATCAGCAATTGTGTACATTTGAGCTGAATGTGTCAAAATCTTAAAAATTAACAGGTGCCCAAGCAATTTCATGCTAGAATCATCATCCGGATGCCAAAATAAACTAAATACAGCAAAAGATTTGAGTGCACAACGTTTGGTTTAGGTTTGACAGCCATAATCACCTTTTTATTGCTTTAAATGCGTTTTTAGCGCATGATTGTACATTTGAGCTGAATGTGTCAAAATCTTAAAAATTAACAGGTGCCCAAGCAATTTCATGCTAGAATCATCATCCGGATGCCAAAATAAACTAAATACAGCAAAAGATTTGAGTGCACAACGTTTGGTTTAGATTTGACAGCCATAATCAGCAATTGTGTACATTTGAGCTGAATGTGTCAAAATCTTAAAAATTAACAGGTGCCCAAGCAATTTCATGCTAGAATCATCATCCGGATGCCAAAATAAACTAAATACAGCAAAAGATTTGAGTGCACAACGTTTGGTTTAGGTTTGACAGCCATAATCACCTTTTTATTGCTTTAAATGCGTTTTTAGCGCATGATTGTACATTTGAGCTGAATGTGTCAAAATCTTAAAAATTAACAGGTGCCCAAGCAATTTCATGCTAGAATCATCATCCGGATGCCAAAATAAACTAAATACAGCAAAAGATTTGAGTGCACAACGTTTGGTTTAGATTTGACAGCAATAATCAGCAATTGTGTACATTTGAGCTGAATGTGTCAAAATCTTAAAAATTAACAGGTGCCCAAGCAATTTCATGCTAGAATCATCATCCGGATGCCAAAATAAACTAAATACAGCAAAAGATTTGAGTGCACAACGTTTGGTTTAGGTTTGACAGCCATAATCACCTTTTTATTGCTTTAAATGCGTTTTTAGCGCATGATTGTACATTTGAGCTGAATGTGTCAAAATCTTAAAAATTAACAGGTGCCCAAGCAATTTCATGCTAGAATCATCATCCGGATGCCAAAATAAACTAAATACAGCAAAAGATTTGAGTGCACAACGTTTGGTTTAGATTTGACAGCCATAATCAGCAATTGTGTACATTTGAGCTGAATGTGTCAAAATCTTAAAAATTAACAGGTGCCCAAGCAATTTCATGCTAGAATCATCATCCGGATGCCAAAATAAACAAAATACAGCAAAAGATTTGAGTGCACAACGTTTGGTTTAGGTTTGACAGCCATAATCACCTTTTTATTGCTTTAAATGCGTTTTTAGCGCATGATTGTACATTTGAGCTGAATGTGTCAAAATCTTAAAAATTAACAGGTGCCCAAGCAATTTCATGCTAGAATCATCATCCGGATGCCAAAATAAACTAAATACAGCAAAAGATTTGAGTGCACAACGTTTGGTTTAGATTTGACAGCCATAATCAGCAATTGTGTACATTTGAGCTGAATGTGTCAAAATCTTAAAAATTAACAGGTGCCCAAGCAATTTCATGCTAGAATCATCATCCGGATGCCAAAATAAACTAAATACAGCAAAAGATTTGAGTGCACAACGTTTGGTTTAGGTTTGACAGCCATAATCACCTTTTTATTGCTTTAAATGCGTTTTTAGCGCATGATTGTACATTTGAGCTGAATGTGTCAAAATCTTAAAAATTAACAGGTGCCATAATCACCTTTTTATTGCTTTAAATGCGTTTTTAGCGCATGATTGTACATTTGAGCTGAATGTGTCAAAATCTTAAAAATTAACAGGTGCCCAAGCAATTTCATGCTAGAATCATCATCCGGATGCCAAAATAAACAAAATACAGCAAAAGATTTGAGTGCACAACGTTTGGTTTAGGTTTGACAGCCATAATCACCTTTTTATTGCTTTAAATGCGTTTTTAGCGCATGATTGTACATTTGAGCTGAATGTGTCAAAATCTTAAAAATTAACAGGTGCCCAAGCAATTTCATGCTAGAATCATCATCCGGATGCCAAAATAAACTAAATACAGCAAAAGATTTGAGTGCACAACGTTTGGTTTAGATTTGACAGCCATAATCAGCAATTGTGTACATTTGAGCTGAATGTGTCAAAATCTTAAAAATTAACAGGTGCCCAAGCAATTTCATGCTAGAATCATCATCCGGATGCCAAAATAAACTAAATACAGCAAAAGATTTGAGTGCACAACGTTTGGTTTAGGTTTGACAGCCATAATCACCTTTTTATTGCTTTAAATGCGTTTTTAGCGCATGATTGTACATTTGAGCTGAATGTGTCAAAATCTTAAAAATTAACAGGTGCCCAAGCAATTTCATGCTAGAATCATCATCCGGATGCCAAAATAAACTAAATACAGCAAAAGATTTGAGTGCACAACGTTTGGTTTAGATTTGACAGCCATAATCAGCAATTGTGTACATTTGAGCTGAATGTGTCAAAATCTTAAAAATTAACAGGTGCCCAAGCAATTTCATGCTAGAATCATCATCCGGATGCCAAAATAAACTAAATACAGCAAAAGATTTGAGTGCACAACGTTTGGTTTAGATTTGACAGCCATAATCAGCAATTGTGTACATTTGAGCTGAATGTGTCAAAATCTTAAAAATTAACAGGTGCCCAAGCAATTTCATGCTAGAATCATCATCCGGATGCCAAAATAAACTAAATACAGCAAAAGATTTGAGTGCACAACGTTTGGTTTAGGTTTGACAGCCATAATCACCTTTTTATTGCTTTAAATGCGTTTTTAGCGCATGATTGTACATTTGAGCTGAATGTGTCAAAATCTTAAAAATTAACAGGTGCCCAAGCAATTTCATGCTAGAATCATCATCCGGATGCCAAAATAAACTAAATACAGCAAAAGATTTGAGTGCACAACGTTTGGTTTAGATTTGACAGCCATAATCAGCAATTGTGTACATTTGAGCTGAATGTGTCAAAATCTTAAAAATTAACAGGTGCCCAAGCAATTTCATGCTAGAATCATCATCCGGATGCCAAAATAAACTAAATACAGCAAAAGATTTGAGTGCACAACGTTTGGTTTAGATTTGACAGCCATAATCAGCAATTGTGTACATTTGAGCTGAATGTGTCAAAATCTTAAAAATTAACAGGTGCCCAAGCAATTTCATGCTAGAATCATCATCCGGATGCCAAAATAAACTAAATACAGCAAAAGATTTGAGTGCACAACGTTTGGTTTAGATTTGACAGCCATAATCAGCAATTGTGTACATTTGAGCTGAATGTGTCAAAATCTTAAAAATTAACAGGTGCCCAAGCAATTTCATGCTAGAATCATCATCCGGATGCCAAAATAAACTAAATACAGCAAAAGATTTGAGTGCACAACGTTTGGTTTAGATTTGACAGCCATAATCAGCAATTGTGTACATTTGAGCTGAATGTGTCAAAATCTTAAAAATTAACAGGTGCCCAAGCAATTTCATGCTAGAATCATCATCCGGATGCCAAAATAAACTAAATACAGCAAAAGATTTGAGTGCACAACGTTTGGTTTAGGTTTGACAGCCATAATCACCTTTTTATTGCTTTAAATGCGTTTTTAGCGCATGATTGTACATTTGAGCTGAATGTGTCAAAATCTTAAAAATTAACAGGTGCCCAAGCAATTTCATGCTAGAATCATCATCCGGATGCCAAAATAAACTAAATACAGCAAAAGATTTGAGTGCACAACGTTTGGTTTAGATTTGACAGCCATAATCAGCAATTGTGTACATTTGAGCTGAATGTGTCAAAATCTTAAAAATTAACAGGTGCCCAAGCAATTTCATGCTAGAATCATCATCCGGATGCCAAAATAAACTAAATACAGCAAAAGATTTGAGTGCACAACGTTTGGTTTAGGTTTGACAGCCATAATCACCTTTTTATTGCTTTAAATGCGTTTTTAGCGCATGATTGTACATTTGAGCTGAATGTGTCAAAATCTTAAAAATTAACAGGTGCCCAAGCAATTTCATGCTAGAATCATCATCCGGATGCCAAAATAAACTAAATACAGCAAAAGATTTGAGTGCACAACGTTTGGTTTAGATTTGACAGCAATAATCAGCAATTGTGTACATTTGAGCTGAATGTGTCAAAATCTTAAAAATTAACAGGTGCCCAAGCAATTTCATGCTAGAATCATCATCCGGATGCCAAAATAAACTAAATACAGCAAAAGATTTGAGTGCACAACGTTTGGTTTAGGTTTGACAGCCATAATCACCTTTTTATTGCTTTAAATGCGTTTTTAGCGCATGATTGTACATTTGAGCTGAATGTGTCAAAATCTTAAAAATTAACAGGTGCCCAAGCAATTTCATGCTAGAATCATCATCCGGATGCCAAAATAAACTAAATACAGCAAAAGATTTGAGTGCACAACGTTTGGTTTAGATTTGACAGCCATAATCAGCAATTCTGTACATTTGAGCTGAATGTGTCAAAATCTTAAAAATTAACAGGTGCCCAAGCAATTTCATGCTAGAATCATCATCCGGATGCCAAAATAAACTAAATACAGCAAAAGATTTGAGTGCACAACGTTTGGTTTAGGTTTGACAGCCATAATCACCTTTTTATTGCTTTAAATGCGTTTTTAGCGCATGATTGTACATTTGAGCTGAATGTGTCAAAATCTTAAAAATTAACAGGTGCCCAAGCAATTTCATGCTAGAATCATCATCCGGATGCCAAAATAAACAAAATACAGCAAAAGATTTGAGTGCACAACGTTTGGTTTAGATTTGACAGCCATAATCAGCAATTGTGTACATTTGAGCTGAATGTGTCAAAATCTTAAAAATTAACAGGTGCCCAAGCAATTTCATGCTAGAATCATCATCCGGATGCCAAAATAAACTAAATACAGCAAAAGATTTGAGTGCACAACGTTTGGTTTAGGTTTGACAGCCATAATCACTTTTTATTGCTTTAAATGCGTTTGTAGCGCATGATTGTACATTTGAGCTGAATGTGTCAAAATCTTAAAAATTAACAGGTGCCCAAGCAATTTCATGCTAGAATCATCATCCGGATGCCAAAATAAACTAAATACAGCAAAAGATTTGAGTGCACAACGTTTGGTTTAGATTTGACAGCCATAATCAGCAATTGTGTACATTTGAGCTGAATGTGTCAAAATCTTAAAAATTAACAGGTGCCCAAGCAATTTCATGCTAGAATCATCATCCGGATGCCAAAATAAACTAAATACAGCAAAAGATTTGAGTGCACAACGTTTGGTTTAGGTTTGACAGCCATAATCACCTTTTTATTGCTTTAAATGCGTTTTTAGCGCATGATTGTACATTTGAGCTGAATGTGTCAAAATCTTAAAAATTAACAGGTGCCCAAGCAATTTCATGCTAGAATCATCATCCGGATGCCAAAATAAACTAAATACAGCAAAAGATTTGAGTGCACAACGTTTGGTTTAGATTTGACAGCCATAATCAGCAATTGTGTACATTTGAGCTGAATGTGTCAAAATCTTAAAAATTAACAGGTGCCCAAGCAATTTCATGCTAGAATCATCATCCGGATGCCAAAATAAACAAAATACAGCAAAAGATTTGAGTGCACAACGTTTGGTTTAGGTTTGACAGCCATAATCACCTTTTTATTGCTTTAAATGCGTTTTTAGCGCATGATTGTACATTTGAGCTGAATGTGTCAAAATCTTAAAAATTAACAGGTGCCCAAGCAATTTCATGCTAGAATCATCATCCGGATGCCAAAATAAACTAAATACAGCAAAAGATTTGAGTGCACAACGTTTGGTTTAGATTTGACAGCCATAATCAGCAATTGTGTACATTTGAGCTGAATGTGTCAAAATCTTAAAAATTAACAGGTGCCCAAGCAATTTCATGCTAGAATCATCATCCGGATGCCAAAATAAACTAAATACAGCAAAAGATTTGAGTGCACAACGTTTGGTTTAGGTTTGACAGCCATAATCACCTTTTTATTGCTTTAAATGCGTTTTTAGCGCATGATTGTACATTTGAGCTGAATGTGTCAAAATCTTAAAAATTAACAGGTGCCATAATCACCTTTTTATTGCTTTAAATGCGTTTTTAGCGCATGATTGTACATTTGAGCTGAATGTGTCAAAATCTTAAAAATTAACAGGTGCCCAAGCAATTTCATGCTAGAATCATCATCCGGATGCCAAAATAAACAAAATACAGCAAAAGATTTGAGTGCACAACGTTTGGTTTAGGTTTGACAGCCATAATCACCTTTTTATTGCTTTAAATGCGTTTTTAGCGCATGATTGTACATTTGAGCTGAATGTGTCAAAATCTTAAAAATTAACAGGTGCCCAAGCAATTTCATGCTAGAATCATCATCCGGATGCCAAAATAAACTAAATACAGCAAAAGATTTGAGTGCACAACGTTTGGTTTAGATTTGACAGCCATAATCAGCAATTGTGTACATTTGAGCTGAATGTGTCAAAATCTTAAAAATTAACAGGTGCCCAAGCAATTTCATGCTAGAATCATCATCCGGATGCCAAAATAAACTAAATACAGCAAAAGATTTGAGTGCACAACGTTTGGTTTAGGTTTGACAGCCATAATCACCTTTTTATTGCTTTAAATGCGTTTTTAGCGCATGATTGTACATTTGAGCTGAATGTGTCAAAATCTTAAAAATTAACAGGTGCCCAAGCAATTTCATGCTAGAATCATCATCCGGATGCCAAAATAAACTAAATACAGCAAAAGATTTGAGTGCACAACGTTTGGTTTAGATTTGACAGCCATAATCAGCAATTGTGTACATTTGAGCTGAATGTGTCAAAATCTTAAAAATTAACAGGTGCCCAAGCAATTTCATGCTAGAATCATCATCCGGATGCCAAAATAAACTAAATACAGCAAAAGATTTGAGTGCACAACGTTTGGTTTAGATTTGACAGCCATAATCAGCAATTGTGTACATTTGAGCTGAATGTGTCAAAATCTTAAAAATTAACAGGTGCCCAAGCAATTTCATGCTAGAATCATCATCCGGATGCCAAAATAAACTAAATACAGCAAAAGATTTGAGTGCACAACGTTTGGTTTAGGTTTGACAGCCATAATCACTTTTTATTGCTTTAAATGCGTTTGTAGCGCATGATTGTACATTTGAGCTGAATGTGTCAAAATCTTAAAAATTAACAGGTGCCCAAGCAATTTCATGCTAGAATCATCATCCGGATGCCAAAATAAACTAAATACAGCAAAAGATTTGAGTGCACAACGTTTGGTTTAGATTTGACAGCCATAATCAGCAATTGTGTACATTTGAGCTGAATGTGTCAAAATCTTAAAAATTAACAGGTGCCCAAGCAATTTCATGCTAGAATCATCATCCGGATGCCAAAATAAACTAAATACAGCAAAAGATTTGAGTGCACAACGTTTGGTTTAGGTTTGACAGCCATAATCACCTTTTTATTGCTTTAAATGCGTTTTTAGCGCATGATTGTACATTTGAGCTGAATGTGTCAAAATCTTAAAAATTAACAGGTGCCCAAGCAATTTCATGCTAGAATCATCATCCGGATGCCAAAATAAACTAAATACAGCAAAAGATTTGAGTGCACAACGTTTGGTTTAGATTTGACAGCCATAATCAGCAATTGTGTACATTTGAGCTGAATGTGTCAAAATCTTAAAAATTAACAGGTGCCCAAGCAATTTCATGCTAGAATCATCATCCGGATGCCAAAATAAACAAAATACAGCAAAAGATTTGAGTGCACAACGTTTGGTTTAGGTTTGACAGCCATAATCACCTTTTTATTGCTTTAAATGCGTTTTTAGCGCATGATTGTACATTTGAGCTGAATGTGTCAAAATCTTAAAAATTAACAGGTGCCCAAGCAATTTCATGCTAGAATCATCATCCGGATGCCAAAATAAACTAAATACAGCAAAAGATTTGAGTGCACAACGTTTGGTTTAGATTTGACAGCCATAATCAGCAATTGTGTACATTTGAGCTGAATGTGTCAAAATCTTAAAAATTAACAGGTGCCCAAGCAATTTCATGCTAGAATCATCATCCGGATGCCAAAATAAACTAAATACAGCAAAAGATTTGAGTGCACAACGTTTGGTTTAGGTTTGACAGCCATAATCACCTTTTTATTGCTTTAAATGCGTTTTTAGCGCATGATTGTACATTTGAGCTGAATGTGTCAAAATCTTAAAAATTAACAGGTGCCATAATCACCTTTTTATTGCTTTAAATGCGTTTTTAGCGCATGATTGTACATTTGAGCTGAATGTGTCAAAATCTTAAAAATTAACAGGTGCCCAAGCAATTTCATGCTAGAATCATCATCCGGATGCCAAAATAAACAAAATACAGCAAAAGATTTGAGTGCACAACGTTTGGTTTAGGTTTGACAGCCATAATCACCTTTTTATTGCTTTAAATGCGTTTTTAGCGCATGATTGTACATTTGAGCTGAATGTGTCAAAATCTTAAAAATTAACAGGTGCCCAAGCAATTTCATGCTAGAATCATCATCCGGATGCCAAAATAAACTAAATACAGCAAAAGATTTGAGTGCACAACGTTTGGTTTAGATTTGACAGCCATAATCAGCAATTGTGTACATTTGAGCTGAATGTGTCAAAATCTTAAAAATTAACAGGTGCCCAAGCAATTTCATGCTAGAATCATCATCCGGATGCCAAAATAAACTAAATACAGCAAAAGATTTGAGTGCACAACGTTTGGTTTAGGTTTGACAGCCATAATCACCTTTTTATTGCTTTAAATGCGTTTTTAGCGCATGATTGTACATTTGAGCTGAATGTGTCAAAATCTTAAAAATTAACAGGTGCCCAAGCAATTTCATGCTAGAATCATCATCCGGATGCCAAAATAAACTAAATACAGCAAAAGATTTGAGTGCACAACGTTTGGTTTAGATTTGACAGCCATAATCAGCAATTGTGTACATTTGAGCTGAATGTGTCAAAATCTTAAAAATTAACAGGTGCCCAAGCAATTTCATGCTAGAATCATCATCCGGATGCCAAAATAAACTAAATACAGCAAAAGATTTGAGTGCACAACGTTTGGTTTAGATTTGACAGCCATAATCAGCAATTGTGTACATTTGAGCTGAATGTGTCAAAATCTTAAAAATTAACAGGTGCCCAAGCAATTTCATGCTAGAATCATCATCCGGATGCCAAAATAAACTAAATACAGCAAAAGATTTGAGTGCACAACGTTTGGTTTAGGTTTGACAGCCATAATCACCTTTTTATTGCTTTAAATGCGTTTTTAGCGCATGATTGTACATTTGAGCTGAATGTGTCAAAATCTTAAAAATTAACAGGTGCCCAAGCAATTTCATGCTAGAATCATCATCCGGATGCCAAAATAAACTAAATACAGCAAAAGATTTGAGTGCACAACGTTTGGTTTAGATTTGACAGCCATAATCAGCAATTGTGTACATTTGAGCTGAATGTGTCAAAATCTTAAAAATTAACAGGTGCCCAAGCAATTTCATGCTAGAATCATCATCCGGATGCCAAAATAAACTAAATACAGCAAAAGATTTGAGTGCACAACGTTTGGTTTAGATTTGACAGCCATAATCAGCAATTGTGTACATTTGAGCTGAATGTGTCAAAATCTTAAAAATTAACAGGTGCCCAAGCAATTTCATGCTAGAATCATCATCCGGATGCCAAAATAAACTAAATACAGCAAAAGATTTGAGTGCACAACGTTTGGTTTAGGTTTGACAGCCATAATCACCTTTTTATTGCTTTAAATGCGTTTTTAGCGCATGATTGTACATTTGAGCTGAATGTGTCAAAATCTTAAAAATTAACAGGTGCCCAAGCAATTTCATGCTAGAATCATCATCCGGATGCCAAAATAAACTAAATACAGCAAAAGATTTGAGTGCACAACGTTTGGTTTAGATTTGACAGCCATAATCAGCAATTGTGTACATTTGAGCTGAATGTGTCAAAATCTTAAAAATTAACAGGTGCCCAAGCAATTTCATGCTAGAATCATCATCCGGATGCCAAAATAAACTAAATACAGCAAAAGATTTGAGTGCACAACGTTTGGTTTAGATTTGACAGCCATAATCAGCAATTGTGTACATTTGAGCTGAATGTGTCAAAATCTTAAAAATTAACAGGTGCCCAAGCAATTTCATGCTAGAATCATCATCCGGATGCCAAAATAAACTAAATACAGCAAAAGATTTGAGTGCACAACGTTTGGTTTAGATTTGACAGCCATAATCAGCAATTGTGTACATTTGAGCTGAATGTGTCAAAATCTTAAAAATTAACAGGTGCCCAAGCAATTTCATGCTAGAATCATCATCCGGATGCCAAAATAAACTAAATACAGCAAAAGATTTGAGTGCACAACGTTTGGTTTAGATTTGACAGCCATAATCAGCAATTGTGTACATTTGAGCTGAATGTGTCAAAATCTTAAAAATTAACAGGTGCCCAAGCAATTTCATGCTAGAATCATCATCCGGATGCCAAAATAAACTAAATACAGCAAAAGATTTGAGTGCACAACGTTTGGTTTAGGTTTGACAGCCATAATCACCTTTTTATTGCTTTAAATGCGTTTTTAGCGCATGATTGTACATTTGAGCTGAATGTGTCAAAATCTTAAAAATTAACAGGTGCCCAAGCAATTTCATGCTAGAATCATCATCCGGATGCCAAAATAAACTAAATACAGCAAAAGATTTGAGTGCACAACGTTTGGTTTAGATTTGACAGCCATAATCAGCAATTGTGTACATTTGAGCTGAATGTGTCAAAATCTTAAAAATTAACAGGTGCCCAAGCAATTTCATGCTAGAATCATCATCCGGATGCCAAAATAAACTAAATACAGCAAAAGATTTGAGTGCACAACGTTTGGTTTAGGTTTGACAGCCATAATCACCTTTTTATTGCTTTAAATGCGTTTTTAGCGCATGATTGTACATTTGAGCTGAATGTGTCAAAATCTTAAAAATTAACAGGTGCCCAAGCAATTTCATGCTAGAATCATCATCCGGATGCCAAAATAAACTAAATACAGCAAAAGATTTGAGTGCACAACGTTTGGTTTAGATTTGACAGCAATAATCAGCAATTGTGTACATTTGAGCTGAATGTGTCAAAATCTTAAAAATTAACAGGTGCCCAAGCAATTTCATGCTAGAATCATCATCCGGATGCCAAAATAAACTAAATACAGCAAAAGATTTGAGTGCACAACGTTTGGTTTAGGTTTGACAGCCATAATCACCTTTTTATTGCTTTAAATGCGTTTTTAGCGCATGATTGTACATTTGAGCTGAATGTGTCAAAATCTTAAAAATTAACAGGTGCCCAAGCAATTTCATGCTAGAATCATCATCCGGATGCCAAAATAAACTAAATACAGCAAAAGATTTGAGTGCACAACGTTTGGTTTAGATTTGACAGCCATAATCAGCAATTCTGTACATTTGAGCTGAATGTGTCAAAATCTTAAAAATTAACAGGTGCCCAAGCAATTTCATGCTAGAATCATCATCCGGATGCCAAAATAAACTAAATACAGCAAAAGATTTGAGTGCACAACGTTTGGTTTAGGTTTGACAGCCATAATCACCTTTTTATTGCTTTAAATGCGTTTTTAGCGCATGATTGTACATTTGAGCTGAATGTGTCAAAATCTTAAAAATTAACAGGTGCCCAAGCAATTTCATGCTAGAATCATCATCCGGATGCCAAAATAAACAAAATACAGCAAAAGATTTGAGTGCACAACGTTTGGTTTAGATTTGACAGCCATAATCAGCAATTGTGTACATTTGAGCTGAATGTGTCAAAATCTTAAAAATTAACAGGTGCCCAAGCAATTTCATGCTAGAATCATCATCCGGATGCCAAAATAAACTAAATACAGCAAAAGATTTGAGTGCACAACGTTTGGTTTAGGTTTGACAGCCATAATCACTTTTTATTGCTTTAAATGCGTTTGTAGCGCATGATTGTACATTTGAGCTGAATGTGTCAAAATCTTAAAAATTAACAGGTGCCCAAGCAATTTCATGCTAGAATCATCATCCGGATGCCAAAATAAACTAAATACAGCAAAAGATTTGAGTGCACAACGTTTGGTTTAGATTTGACAGCCATAATCAGCAATTGTGTACATTTGAGCTGAATGTGTCAAAATCTTAAAAATTAACAGGTGCCCAAGCAATTTCATGCTAGAATCATCATCCGGATGCCAAAATAAACTAAATACAGCAAAAGATTTGAGTGCACAACGTTTGGTTTAGGTTTGACAGCCATAATCACCTTTTTATTGCTTTAAATGCGTTTTTAGCGCATGATTGTACATTTGAGCTGAATGTGTCAAAATCTTAAAAATTAACAGGTGCCCAAGCAATTTCATGCTAGAATCATCATCCGGATGCCAAAATAAACTAAATACAGCAAAAGATTTGAGTGCACAACGTTTGGTTTAGATTTGACAGCCATAATCAGCAATTGTGTACATTTGAGCTGAATGTGTCAAAATCTTAAAAATTAACAGGTGCCCAAGCAATTTCATGCTAGAATCATCATCCGGATGCCAAAATAAACAAAATACAGCAAAAGATTTGAGTGCACAACGTTTGGTTTAGGTTTGACAGCCATAATCACCTTTTTATTGCTTTAAATGCGTTTTTAGCGCATGATTGTACATTTGAGCTGAATGTGTCAAAATCTTAAAAATTAACAGGTGCCCAAGCAATTTCATGCTAGAATCATCATCCGGATGCCAAAATAAACTAAATACAGCAAAAGATTTGAGTGCACAACGTTTGGTTTAGATTTGACAGCCATAATCAGCAATTGTGTACATTTGAGCTGAATGTGTCAAAATCTTAAAAATTAACAGGTGCCCAAGCAATTTCATGCTAGAATCATCATCCGGATGCCAAAATAAACTAAATACAGCAAAAGATTTGAGTGCACAACGTTTGGTTTAGGTTTGACAGCCATAATCACCTTTTTATTGCTTTAAATGCGTTTTTAGCGCATGATTGTACATTTGAGCTGAATGTGTCAAAATCTTAAAAATTAACAGGTGCCATAATCACCTTTTTATTGCTTTAAATGCGTTTTTAGCGCATGATTGTACATTTGAGCTGAATGTGTCAAAATCTTAAAAATTAACAGGTGCCCAAGCAATTTCATGCTAGAATCATCATCCGGATGCCAAAATAAACAAAATACAGCAAAAGATTTGAGTGCACAACGTTTGGTTTAGGTTTGACAGCCATAATCACCTTTTTATTGCTTTAAATGCGTTTTTAGCGCATGATTGTACATTTGAGCTGAATGTGTCAAAATCTTAAAAATTAACAGGTGCCCAAGCAATTTCATGCTAGAATCATCATCCGGATGCCAAAATAAACTAAATACAGCAAAAGATTTGAGTGCACAACGTTTGGTTTAGATTTGACAGCCATAATCAGCAATTGTGTACATTTGAGCTGAATGTGTCAAAATCTTAAAAATTAACAGGTGCCCAAGCAATTTCATGCTAGAATCATCATCCGGATGCCAAAATAAACTAAATACAGCAAAAGATTTGAGTGCACAACGTTTGGTTTAGATTTGACAGCCATAATCAGCAATTCTGTACATTTGAGCTGAATGTGTCAAAATCTTAAAAATTAACAGGTGCCCAAGCAATTTCATGCTAGAATCATCATCCGGATGCCAAAATAAACTAAATACAGCAAAAGATTTGAGTGCACAACGTTTGGTTTAGGTTTGACAGCCATAATCACCTTTTTATTGCTTTAAATGCGTTTTTAGCGCATGATTGTACATTTGAGCTGAATGTGTCAAAATCTTAAAAATTAACAGGTGCCCAAGCAATTTCATGCTAGAATCATCATCCGGATGCCAAAATAAACAAAATACAGCAAAAGATTTGAGTGCACAACGTTTGGTTTAGATTTGACAGCCATAATCAGCAATTGTGTACATTTGAGCTGAATGTGTCAAAATCTTAAAAATTAACAGGTGCCCAAGCAATTTCATGCTAGAATCATCATCCGGATGCCAAAATAAACTAAATACAGCAAAAGATTTGAGTGCACAACGTTTGGTTTAGGTTTGACAGCCATAATCACCTTTTTATTGCTTTAAATGCGTTTTTAGCGCATGATTGTACATTTGAGCTGAATGTGTCAAAATCTTAAAAATTAACAGGTGCCCAAGCAATTTCATGCTAGAATCATCATCCGGATGCCAAAATAAACTAAATACAGCAAAAGATTTGAGTGCACAACGTTTGGTTTAGATTTGACAGCCATAATCAGCAATTGTGTACATTTGAGCTGAATGTGTCAAAATCTTAAAAATTAACAGGTGCCCAAGCAATTTCATGCTAGAATCATCATCCGGATGCCAAAATAAACTAAATACAGCAAAAGATTTGAGTGCACAACGTTTGGTTTAGGTTTGACAGCCATAATCACTTTTTATTGCTTTAAATGCGTTTGTAGCGCATGATTGTACATTTGAGCTGAATGTGTCAAAATCTTAAAAATTAACAGGTGCCCAAGCAATTTCATGCTAGAATCATCATCCGGATGCCAAAATAAACTAAATACAGCAAAAGATTTGAGTGCACAACGTTTGGTTTAGATTTGACAGCCATAATCAGCAATTGTGTACATTTGAGCTGAATGTGTCAAAATCTTAAAAATTAACAGGTGCCCAAGCAATTTCATGCTAGAATCATCATCCGGATGCCAAAATAAACTAAATACAGCAAAAGATTTGAGTGCACAACGTTTGGTTTAGGTTTGACAGCCATAATCACCTTTTTATTGCTTTAAATGCGTTTTTAGCGCATGATTGTACATTTGAGCTGAATGTGTCAAAATCTTAAAAATTAACAGGTGCCCAAGCAATTTCATGCTAGAATCATCATCCGGATGCCAAAATAAACTAAATACAGCAAAAGATTTGAGTGCACAACGTTTGGTTTAGATTTGACAGCCATAATCAGCAATTGTGTACATTTGAGCTGAATGTGTCAAAATCTTAAAAATTAACAGGTGCCCAAGCAATTTCATGCTAGAATCATCATCCGGATGCCAAAATAAACAAAATACAGCAAAAGATTTGAGTGCACAACGTTTGGTTTAGGTTTGACAGCCATAATCACCTTTTTATTGCTTTAAATGCGTTTTTAGCGCATGATTGTACATTTGAGCTGAATGTGTCAAAATCTTAAAAATTAACAGGTGCCCAAGCAATTTCATGCTAGAATCATCATCCGGATGCCAAAATAAACTAAATACAGCAAAAGATTTGAGTGCACAACGTTTGGTTTAGATTTGACAGCCATAATCAGCAATTGTGTACATTTGAGCTGAATGTGTCAAAATCTTAAAAATTAACAGGTGCCCAAGCAATTTCATGCTAGAATCATCATCCGGATGCCAAAATAAACTAAATACAGCAAAAGATTTGAGTGCACAACGTTTGGTTTAGGTTTGACAGCCATAATCACCTTTTTATTGCTTTAAATGCGTTTTTAGCGCATGATTGTACATTTGAGCTGAATGTGTCAAAATCTTAAAAATTAACAGGTGCCATAATCACCTTTTTATTGCTTTAAATGCGTTTTTAGCGCATGATTGTACATTTGAGCTGAATGTGTCAAAATCTTAAAAATTAACAGGTGCCCAAGCAATTTCATGCTAGAATCATCATCCGGATGCCAAAATAAACAAAATACAGCAAAAGATTTGAGTGCACAACGTTTGGTTTAGGTTTGACAGCCATAATCACCTTTTTATTGCTTTAAATGCGTTTTTAGCGCATGATTGTACATTTGAGCTGAATGTGTCAAAATCTTAAAAATTAACAGGTGCCCAAGCAATTTCATGCTAGAATCATCATCCGGATGCCAAAATAAACTAAATACAGCAAAAGATTTGAGTGCACAACGTTTGGTTTAGATTTGACAGCCATAATCAGCAATTGTGTACATTTGAGCTGAATGTGTCAAAATCTTAAAAATTAACAGGTGCCCAAGCAATTTCATGCTAGAATCATCATCCGGATGCCAAAATAAACTAAATACAGCAAAAGATTTGAGTGCACAACGTTTGGTTTAGGTTTGACAGCCATAATCACCTTTTTATTGCTTTAAATGCGTTTTTAGCGCATGATTGTACATTTGAGCTGAATGTGTCAAAATCTTAAAAATTAACAGGTGCCCAAGCAATTTCATGCTAGAATCATCATCCGGATGCCAAAATAAACTAAATACAGCAAAAGATTTGAGTGCACAACGTTTGGTTTAGATTTGACAGCCATAATCAGCAATTGTGTACATTTGAGCTGAATGTGTCAAAATCTTAAAAATTAACAGGTGCCCAAGCAATTTCATGCTAGAATCATCATCCGGATGCCAAAATAAACTAAATACAGCAAAAGATTTGAGTGCACAACGTTTGGTTTAGATTTGACAGCCATAATCAGCAATTGTGTACATTTGAGCTGAATGTGTCAAAATCTTAAAAATTAACAGGTGCCCAAGCAATTTCATGCTAGAATCATCATCCGGATGCCAAAATAAACTAAATACAGCAAAAGATTTGAGTGCACAACGTTTGGTTTAGATTTGACAGCCATAATCAGCAATTGTGTACATTTGAGCTGAATGTGTCAAAATCTTAAAAATTAACAGGTGCCCAAGCAATTTCATGCTAGAATCATCATCCGGATGCCAAAATAAACTAAATACAGCAAAAGATTTGAGTGCACAACGTTTGGTTTAGATTTGACAGCCATAATCAGCAATTGTGTACATTTGAGCTGAATGTGTCAAAATCTTAAAAATTAACAGGTGCCCAAGCAATTTCATGCTAGAATCATCATCCGGATGCCAAAATAAACTAAATACAGCAAAAGATTTGAGTGCACAACGTTTGGTTTAGGTTTGACAGCCATAATCACCTTTTTATTGCTTTAAATGCGTTTTTAGCGCATGATTGTACATTTGAGCTGAATGTGTCAAAATCTTAAAAATTAACAGGTGCCCAAGCAATTTCATGCTAGAATCATCATCCGGATGCCAAAATAAACTAAATACAGCAAAAGATTTGAGTGCACAACGTTTGGTTTAGATTTGACAGCCATAATCAGCAATTGTGTACATTTGAGCTGAATGTGTCAAAATCTTAAAAATTAACAGGTGCCCAAGCAATTTCATGCTAGAATCATCATCCGGATGCCAAAATAAACTAAATACAGCAAAAGATTTGAGTGCACAACGTTTGGTTTAGGTTTGACAGCCATAATCACCTTTTTATTGCTTTAAATGCGTTTTTAGCGCATGATTGTACATTTGAGCTGAATGTGTCAAAATCTTAAAAATTAACAGGTGCCCAAGCAATTTCATGCTAGAATCATCATCCGGATGCCAAAATAAACTAAATACAGCAAAAGATTTGAGTGCACAACGTTTGGTTTAGATTTGACAGCAATAATCAGCAATTGTGTACATTTGAGCTGAATGTGTCAAAATCTTAAAAATTAACAGGTGCCCAAGCAATTTCATGCTAGAATCATCATCCGGATGCCAAAATAAACTAAATACAGCAAAAGATTTGAGTGCACAACGTTTGGTTTAGGTTTGACAGCCATAATCACCTTTTTATTGCTTTAAATGCGTTTTTAGCGCATGATTGTACATTTGAGCTGAATGTGTCAAAATCTTAAAAATTAACAGGTGCCCAAGCAATTTCATGCTAGAATCATCATCCGGATGCCAAAATAAACTAAATACAGCAAAAGATTTGAGTGCACAACGTTTGGTTTAGATTTGACAGCCATAATCAGCAATTCTGTACATTTGAGCTGAATGTGTCAAAATCTTAAAAATTAACAGGTGCCCAAGCAATTTCATGCTAGAATCATCATCCGGATGCCAAAATAAACTAAATACAGCAAAAGATTTGAGTGCACAACGTTTGGTTTAGGTTTGACAGCCATAATCACCTTTTTATTGCTTTAAATGCGTTTTTAGCGCATGATTGTACATTTGAGCTGAATGTGTCAAAATCTTAAAAATTAACAGGTGCCCAAGCAATTTCATGCTAGAATCATCATCCGGATGCCAAAATAAACTAAATACAGCAAAAGATTTGAGTGCACAACGTTTGGTTTAGATTTGACAGCCATAATCAGCAATTGTGTACATTTGAGCTGAATGTGTCAAAATCTTAAAAATTAACAGGTGCCCAAGCAATTTCATGCTAGAATCATCATCCGGATGCCAAAATAAACTAAATACAGCAAAAGATTTGAGTGCACAACGTTTGGTTTAGGTTTGACAGCCATAATCACCTTTTTATTGCTTTAAATGCGTTTTTAGCGCATGATTGTACATTTGAGCTGAATGTGTCAAAATCTTAAAAATTAACAGGTGCCCAAGCAATTTCATGCTAGAATCATCATCCGGATGCCAAAATAAACAAAATACAGCAAAAGATTTGAGTGCACAACGTTTGGTTTAGATTTGACAGCCATAATCAGCAAGTGTGTACATTTGAGCTGAATGTGTCAAAATCTTAAAAATTAACAGGTGCCCAAGCAATTTCATGCTAGAATCATCATCCGGATGCCAAAATAAACTAAATACAGCAAAAGATTTGAGTGCACAACGTTTGGTTTAGGTTTGACAGCCATAATCACTTTTTATTGCTTTAAATGCGTTTGTAGCGCATGATTGTACATTTGAGCTGAATGTGTCAAAATCTTAAAAATTAACAGGTGCCCAAGCAATTTCATGCTAGAATCATCATCCGGATGCCAAAATAAACTAAATACAGCAAAAGATTTGAGTGCACAACGTTTGGTTTAGGTTTGACAGCCATAATCAGCAATTGTGTACATTTGAGGTGAATGTGTCAAAATCTTAAAAATTAACAGGTGCCCAAGCAATTTCATGCTAGAATCATCATCCGGATGCCAAAATAAACTAAATACAGCAAAAGATTTGAGTGCACAACGTTTGGTTTAGGTTTGACAGCCATAATCACCTTTTTATTGCTTTAAATGCGTTTTTAGCGCATGATTGTACATTTGAGCTGAATGTGTCAAAATCTTAAAAATTAACAGGTGCCCAAGCAATTTCATGCTAGAATCATCATCCGGATGCCAAAATAAACTAAATACAGCAAAAGATTTGAGTGCACAACGTTTGGTTTAGATTTGACAGCCATAATCAGCAATTGTGTACATTTGAGCTGAATGTGTCAAAATCTTAAAAATTAACAGGTGCCCAAGCAATTTCATGCTAGAATCATCATCCGGATGCCAAAATAAACTAAATACAGCAAAAGATTTGAGTGCACAACGTTTGGTTTAGGTTTGACAGCCATAATCACCTTTTTATTGCTTTAAATGCGTTTTTAGCGCATGATTGTACATTTGAGCTGAATGTGTCAAAATCTTAAAAATTAACAGGTGCCCAAGCAATTTCATGCTAGAATCATCATCCGGATGCCAAAATAAACTAAATACAGCAAAAGATTTGAGTGCACAACGTTTGGTTTAGATTTGACAGCCATAATCAGCAATTGTGTACATTTGAGCTGAATGTGTCAAAATCTTAAAAATTAACAGGTGCCCAAGCAATTTCATGCTAGAATCATCATCCGGATGCCAAAATAAACTAAATACAGCAAAAGATTTGAGTGCACAACGTTTGGTTTAGGTTTGACAGCCATAATCACCTTTTTATTGCTTTAAATGCGTTTTTAGCGCATGATTGTACATTTGAGCTGAATGTGTCAAAATCTTAAAAATTAACAGGTGCCCAAGCAATTTCATGCTAGAATCATCATCCGGATGCCAAAATAAACTAAATACAGCAAAAGATTTGAGTGCACAACGTTTGGTTTAGATTTGACAGCAATAATCAGCAATTGTGTACATTTGAGCTGAATGTGTCAAAATCTTAAAAATTAACAGGTGCCCAAGCAATTTCATGCTAGAATCATCATCCGGATGCCAAAATAAACTAAATACAGCAAAAGATTTGAGTGCACAACGTTTGGTTTAGTTTTGACAGCCATAATCACCTTTTTATTGCTTTAAATGCGTTTTTAGCGCATGATTGTACATTTGAGCTGAATGTGTCAAAATCTTAAAAATTAACAGGTGCCCAAGCAATTTCATGCTAGAATCATCATCCGGATGCCAAAATAAACTAAATACAGCAAAAGATTTGAGTGCACAACGTTTGGTTTAGATTTGACAGCCATAATCAGCAATTGTGTACATTTGAGCTGAATGTGTCAAAATCTTAAAAATTAACAGGTGCCCAAGCAATTTCATGCTAGAATCATCATCCGGATGCCAAAATAAACTAAATACAGCAAAAGATTTGAGTGCACAACGTTTGGTTTAGGTTTGACAGCCATAATCACCTTTTTATTGCTTTAAATGCGTTTTTAGCGCATGATTGTACATTTGAGCTGAATGTGTCAAAATCTTAAAAATTAACAGGTGCCCAAGCAATTTCATGCTAGAATCATCATCCGGATGCCAAAATAAACAAAATACAGCAAAAGATTTGAGTGCACAACGTTTGGTTTAGATTTGACAGCCATAATCAGCAATTGTGTACATTTGAGCTGAATGTGTCAAAATCTTAAAAATTAACAGGTGCCCAAGCAATTTCATGCTAGAATCATCATCCGGATGCCAAAATAAACTAAATACAGCAAAAGATTTGAGTGCACAACGTTTGGTTTAGGTTTGACAGCCATAATCACCTTTTTATTGCTTTAAATGCGTTTTTAGCGCATGATTGTTCATTTGAGCTGAATGTGTCAAAATCTTAAAAATTAACAGGTGCCCAAGCAATTTCATGCTAGAATCATCATCCGGATGCCAAAATAAACTAAATACAGCAAAAGATTTGAGTGCACAACGTTTGGTTTAGATTTGACAGCCATAATCAGCAATTGTGTACATTTGAGCTGAATGTGTCAAAATCTTAAAAATTAACAGGTGCCCAAGCAATTTCATGCTAGAATCATCATCCGGATGCCAAAATAAACTAAATACAGCAAAAGATTTGAGTGCACAACGTTTGGTTTAGATTTGACAGCCATAATCAGCAATTGTGTACATTTGAGCTGAATGTGTCAAAATCTTAAAAATTAACAGGTGCCCAAGCAATTTCATGCTAGAATCATCATCCGGATGCCAAAATAAACTAAATACAGCAAAAGATTTGAGTGCACAACGTTTGGTTTAGGTTTGACAGCCATAATCACCTTTTTATTGCTTTAAATGCGTTTGTAGCGCATGATTGTACATTTGAGCTGAATGTGTCAAAATCTTAAAAATTAACAGGTGCCCAAGCAATTTCATGCTAGAATCATCATCCGGATGCCAAAATAAACTAAATACAGCAAAAGATTTGAGTGCACAACGTTTGGTTTAGATTTGACAGCCATAATCAGCAATTGTGTACATTTGAGCTGAATGTGTCAAAATCTTAAAAATTAACAGGTGCCCAAGCAATTTCATGCTAGAATCATCATCCGGATGCCAAAATAAACTAAATACAGCAAAAGATTTGAGTGCACAACGTTTGGTTTAGGTTTGACAGCCATAATCACCTTTTTATTGCTTTAAATGCGTTGTTAGCGCATGATTGTACATTTGAGCTGAATGTGTCAAAATCTTAAAAATTAACAGGTGCCCAAGCAATTTCATGCTAGAATCATCATGCCAAAATAAACTAAATACAGCAAAAGATTTGAGTGCACAACGTTTGGTTTAGATTTGACAGCCATAATCAGCAATTGTGTACATTTGAGCTGAATGTGTCAAAATCTTAAAAATTAACAGGTGCCCAAGCAATTTCATGCTAGAATCATCATCCGGATGCCAAAATAAACTAAATACAGCAAAAGATTTGAGTGCACAACGTTTGGTTTAGGTTTGACAGCCATAATCACCTTTTTATTGCTTTAAATGCGTTTTTAGCGCATGATTGTACATTTGAGCTGAATGTGTCAAAATCTTAAAAATTAACAGGTGCCCAAGCAATTTCATGCTAGAATCATCATCCGGATGCCAAAATAAACTAAATACAGCAAAAGATTTGAGTGCACAACGTTTGGTTTAGGTTTGACAGCCATAATCAGCAATTGTGTACATTTGAGCTGAATGTGTCAAAATCTTAAAAATTAACGGGTGCCCAAGCAATTTCATGCTAGAATCATCATCCGGATGCCAAAATAAACTAAATACAGCAAAAGATTTGAGTGCACAACGTTTGGTTTAGGTTTGACAGCCATAATCACCTTTTTATTGTTTTAAATGCGTTTTTAGCGCATGATTGTACATTTGAGCTGAATGTGTCAAAATCTTAAAAATTAACAGGTGCCCAAGCAATTTCATGCTAGAATCATCATCCGGATGCCAAAATAAACTAAATACAGCAAAAGATTTGAGTGCACAACGTTTGGTTTAGATTTGACAGCCATAATCAGCAATTGTGTACATTTGAGGTGAATGTGTCAAAATCTTAAAAATTAACAGGTGCCCAAGCAATTTCATGCTAGAATCATCATCCGGATGCCAAAATAAACAAAATAGTGCAAAAGATTTGAGTGCACAACGTTTGGTTTAGGTTTGACAGCCATAATCACCTTTTCATTGCTTTAAATGCGTTTTTAGCGCATGATTGTACATTTGAGCTGAATGTGTCAAAATCTTAAAAATTAACAGGTGCCCAAGCAATTTCATGCTAGAATCATCATCCGGATGCCAAAATAAACTAAATACAGCAAAAGATTTGAGTGCACAACGTTTGGTTTAGATTTGACAGCCATAATCAGCAATTGTGTACATTTGAGGTGAATGTGTCAAAATCTTAAAAATTAACAGGTGCCCAAGCAATTTCATGCTAGAATCATCATCCGGATGCCAAAATAAACTAAATACAGCAAAAGATTTGAGTGCACAACGTTTGGTTTAGGTTTGACAGCCATAATCACCTTTTTATTGCTTTAAATGCGTTTTTAGCGCATGATTGTACATTTGAGCTGAATGTGTCAAAATCTTAAAAATTAACAGGTGCCCAAGCAATTTCATGCTAGAATCATCATCCGGATGCCAAAATAAACTAAATACAGCAAAAGATTTGAGTGCACAACGTTTGGTTTAGATTTGACAGCAATAATCAGCAATTGTGTACATTTGAGCTGAATGTGTCAAAATCTTAAAAATTAACAGGTGCCCAAGCAATTTCATGCTAGAATCATCATCCGGATGCCAAAATAAACTAAATACAGCAAAAGATTTGAGTGCACAACGTTTGGTTTAGGTTTGACAGCCATAATCACCTTTTTATTGCTTTAAATGCGTTTTTAGCGCATGATTGTACATTTGAGCTGAATGTGTCAAAATCTTAAAAATTAACAGGTGCCCAAGCAATTTCATGCTAGAATCATCATCCGGATGCCAAAATAAACTAAATACAGCAAAAGATTTGAGTGCACAACGTTTGGTTTAGATTTGACAGCCATAATCAGCAATTGTGTACATTTGAGCTGAATGTGTCAAAATCTTAAAAATTAACAGGTGCCCAAGCAATTTCATGCTAGAATCATCATCCGGATGCCAAAATAAACTAAATACAGCAAAAGATTTGAGTGCACAACGTTTGGTTTAGGTTTGACAGCCATAATCACCTTTTTATTGCTTTAAATGCGTTTTTAGCGCATGATTGTACATTTGAGCTGAATGTGTCAAAATCTTAAAAATTAACAGGTGCCCAAGCAATTTCATGCTAGAATCATCATCCGGATGCCAAAATAAACAAAATACAGCAAAAGATTTGAGTGCACAACGTTTGGTTTAGATTTGACAGCCATAATCAGCAATTGTGTACATTTGAGCTGAATGTGTCAAAATCTTAAAAATTAACAGGTGCCCAAGCAATTTCATGCTAGAATCATCATCCGGATGCCAAAATAAACTAAATACAGCAAAAGATTTGAGTGCACAACGTTTGGTTTAGGTTTGACAGCCATAATCACCTTTTTATTGCTTTAAATGCGTTTTTAGCGCATGATTGTTCATTTGAGCTGAATGTGTCAAAATCTTAAAAATTAACAGGTGCCCAAGCAATTTCATGCTAGAATCATCATCCGGATGCCAAAATAAACTAAATACAGCAAAAGATTTGAGTGCACAACGTTTGGTTTAGATTTGACAGCCATAATCAGCAATTGTGTACATTTGAGCTGAATGTGTCAAAATCTTAAAAATTAACAGGTGCCCAAGCAATTTCATGCTAGAATCATCATCCGGATGCCAAAATAAACTAAATACAGCAAAAGATTTGAGTGCACAACGTTTGGTTTAGATTTGACAGCCATAATCAGCAATTGTGTACATTTGAGCTGAATGTGTCAAAATCTTAAAAATTAACAGGTGCCCAAGCAATTTCATGCTAGAATCATCATCCGGATGCCAAAATAAACTAAATACAGCAAAAGATTTGAGTGCACAACGTTTGGTTTAGGTTTGACAGCCATAATCACCTTTTTATTGCTTTAAATGCGTTTGTAGCGCATGATTGTACATTTGAGCTGAATGTGTCAAAATCTTAAAAATTAACAGGTGCCCAAGCAATTTCATGCTAGAATCATCATCCGGATGCCAAAATAAACTAAATACAGCAAAAGATTTGAGTGCACAACGTTTGGTTTAGATTTGACAGCCATAATCAGCAATTGTGTACATTTGAGCTGAATGTGTCAAAATCTTAAAAATTAACAGGTGCCCAAGCAATTTCATGCTAGAATCATCATCCGGATGCCAAAATAAACTAAATACAGCAAAAGATTTGAGTGCACAACGTTTGGTTTAGGTTTGACAGCCATAATCACCTTTTTATTGCTTTAAATGCGTTGTTAGCGCATGATTGTACATTTGAGCTGAATGTGTCAAAATCTTAAAAATTAACAGGTGCCCAAGCAATTTCATGCTAGAATCATCATCCGGATGCCAAAATAAACTAAATACAGCAAAAGATTTGAGTGCACAACGTTTGGTTTAGATTTGACAGCCATAATCAGCAATTGTGTACATTTGAGCTGAATGTGTCAAAATCTTAAAAATTAACAGGTGCCCAAGCAATTTCATGCTAGAATCATCATCCGGATGCCAAAATAAACTAAATACAGCAAAAGATTTGAGTGCACAACGTTTGGTTTAGGTTTGACAGCCATAATCACCTTTTTATTGCTTTAAATGCGTTTTTAGCGCATGATTGTACATTTGAGCTGAATGTGTCAAAATCTTAAAAATTAACAGGTGCCCAAGCAATTTCATGCTAGAATCATCATCCGGATGCCAAAATAAACTAAATACAGCAAAAGATTTGAGTGCACAACGTTTGGTTTAGGTTTGACAGCCATAATCAGCAATTGTGTACATTTGAGCTGAATGTGTCAAAATCTTAAAAATTAACGGGTGCCCAAGCAATTTCATGCTAGAATCATCATCCGGATGCCAAAATAAACTAAATACAGCAAAAGATTTGAGTGCACAAGGTTTGGTTTAGGTTTGACAGCCATAATCACCTTTTTATTGCTTTAAATGCGTTTTTAGCGCATGATTGTACATTTGAGCTGAATGTGTCAAAATCTTAAAAATTAACAGGTGCCCAAGCAATTTCATGCTAGAATCATCATCCGGATGCCAAAATAAACTAAATACAGCAAAAGATTTGAGTGCACAACGTTTGGTTTAGATTTGACAGCCATAATCAGCAATTGTGTACATTTGAGGTGAATGTGTCAAAATCTTAAAAATTAACAGGTGCCCAAGCAATTTCATGCTAGAATCATCATCCGGATGCCAAAATAAACAAAATAGTGCAAAAGATTTGAGTGCACAACGTTTGGTTTAGGTTTGACAGCCATAATCACCTTTTCATTGCTTTAAATGCGTTTTTAGCGCATGATTGTACATTTGAGCTGAATGTGTCAAAATCTTAAAAATTAACAGGTGCCCAAGCAATTTCATGCTAGAATCATCATCCGGATGCCAAAATAAACTAAATACAGCAAAAGATTTGAGTGCACAACGTTTGGTTTAGATTTGACAGCCATAATCAGCAATTGTGTACATTTGAGGTGAATGTGTCAAAATCTTAAAAATTAACAGGTGCCCAAGCAATTTCATGCTAGAATCATCATCCGGATGCCAAAATAAACTAAATACAGCAAAAGATTTGAGTGCACAACGTTTGGTTTAGGTTTGACAGCCATAATCACCTTTTTATTGCTTTAAATGCGTTTTTAGCGCATGATTGTACATTTGAGCTGAATGTGTCAAAATCTTAAAAATTAACAGGTGCCCAAGCAATTTCATGCTAGAATCATCATCTGGATGCCAAAATAAACTAAATACAGCAAAAGATTTGAGTGCACAACGTTTGGTTTAGATTTGACAGCCATAATCAGCAATTGTGTACATTTGAGCTGAATGTGTCAAAATCTTAAAAATTAACAGGTGCCCAAGCAATTTCATGCTAGAATCATCATCCGGATGCCAAAATAAACTAAATACAGCAAAAGATTTGAGTGCACAACGTTTGGTTTAGGTTTGACAGCCATAATCACCTTTTTATTGCTTTAAATGCGTTTTTAGCGCATGATTGTACATTTGAGCTGAATGTGTCAAAATCTTAAAAATTAACAGGTGCCCAAGCAATTTCATGCTAGAATCATCATCCGGATGCCAAAATAAACTAAATAGTGCAAAAGATTTGAGTGCACAACGTTTGGTTTAGGTTTGACAGCCATAATCACCTTTTTATTGCTTTAAATGCGTTTTTAGCGCATGATTGTACATTTGAGCTGAATGTGTCAAAATCTTAAAAATTAACAGGTGCCCAAGCAATTTCATGCTAGAATCATCATCCGGATGCCAAAATAAACTAAATACAGCAAAAGATTTGAGTGCACAACGTTTGGTTTAGATTTGACAGCCATAATCAGCAATTGTGTACATTTGAGGTGAATGTGTCAAAATCTTAAAAATTAACAGGTGCCCAAGCAATTTCATGCTAGAATCATCATCCGGATGCCAAAATAAACTAAATACAGCAAAAGATTTGAGTGCACAACGTTTGGTTTAGGTTTGACAGCCATAATCACCTTTTTATTGCTTTAAATGCGTTTTTAGCGCATGATTGTACATTTGAGCTGAATGTGTCAAAATCTTAAAAATTAACAGGTGCCCAAGCAATTTCATGCTAGAATCATCATCCGGATGCCAAAATAAACTAAATACAGCAAAAGATTTGAGTGCACAACGTTTGGTTTAGATTTGACAGCCATAATCAGCAATTGTGTACATTTGAGCTGAATGTGTCAAAATCTTAAAAATTAACAGGTGCCCAAGCAATTTCATGCTAGAATCATCATCCGGATGCCAAAATAAACTAAATACAGCAAAAGATTTGAGTGCACAACGTTTGGTTTAGGTTTGACAGCCATAATCACCTTTTTATTGCTTTAAATGCGTTTTTAGCGCATGATTGTACATTTGAGCTGAATGTGTCAAAATCTTAAAAATTAACAGGTGCCCAAGCAATTTCATGCTAGAATCATCATCCGGATGCCAAAATAAACTAAATACAGCAAAAGATTTGAGTGCACAACGTTTGGTTGAGATTTGACAGCCATAATCAGCAATTGTGTACATTTGAGCTGAATGTGTCAAAATCTTAAAAATTAACAGGTGCCCAAGCAATTTCATGCTAGAATCATCATCCGGATGCCAAAATAAACTAAATACAGCAAAAGATTTGAGTGCACAACGTTTGGTTTAGGTTTGACAGCCATAATCACCTTTTTATTGCTTTAAATGCGTTTTTAGCGCATGATTGTACATTTGAGCTGAATGTGTCAAAATCTTAAAAATTAACAGGTGCCCAAGCAATTTCATGCTAGAATCATCATCCGGATGCCAAAATAAACTAAATACAGCAAAAGATTTGAGTGCACAACGTTTGGTTTAGATTTGACAGCCATAATCAGCAATTGTGTACATTTGAGGTGAATGTGTCAAAATCTTAAAAATTAACAGGTGCCCAAGCAATTTCATGCTAGAATCATCATCCGGATGCCAAAATAAACTAAATACAGCAAAAGATTTGAGTGCACAACGTTTGGTTTAGGTTTGACAGCCATAATCACCTTTTTATTGCTTTAAATGCGTTTTTAGCGCATGATTGTACATTTGAGCTGAATGTGTCAAAATCTTAAAAATTAACAGGTGCCCAAGCAATTTCATGCTAGAATCATCATCCGGATGCCAAAATAAACTAAATACAGCAAAAGATTTGAGTGCACAACGTTTGGTTTAGATTTGACAGCCATAATCAGCAATTGTGTACATTTGAGGTGAATGTGTCAAAATCTTAAAAATTAACAGGTGCCCAAGCAATTTCATGCTAGAATCATCATCCGGATGCCAAAATAAACTAAATACAGCAAAAGATTTGAGTGCACAACGTTTGGTTTAGGTTTGACAGCCATAATCACCTTTTTATTGCTTTAAATGCGTTTTTAGCGCATGATTGTACATTTGAGCTGAATGTGTCAAAATCTTAAAAATTAACAGGTGCCCAAGCAATTTCATGCTAGAATCATCATCCGGATGCCAAAATAAACTAAATACAGCAAAAGATTTGAGTGCACAACGTTTGGTTTAGATTTGACAGCCATAATCAGCAATTGTGTACATTTGAGCTGAATGTGTCAAAATCTTAAAAATTAACAGGTGCCCAAGCAATTTCATGCTAGAATCATCATCCGGATGCCAAAATAAACTAAATACAGCAAAAGATTTGAGTGCACAACGTTTGGTTTAGATTTGACAGCCATAATCAGCAATTGTGTACATTTGAGCTGAATGTGTCAAAATCTTAAAAATTAACAGGTGCCCAAGCAATTTCATGCTAGAATCATCATCCGGATGCCAAAATAAACTAAATACAGCAAAAGATTTGAGTGCACAACGTTTGGTTTAGGTTTGACAGCCATAATCACCTTTTTATTGCTTTAAATGCGTTTTTAGCGCATGATTGTACATTTGAGCTGAATGTGTCAAAATCTTAAAAATTAACAGGTGCCCAAGCAATTTCATGCTAGAATCATCATCCGGATGCCAAAATAAACTAAATAGTGCAAAAGATTTGAGTGCACAACGTTTGGTTTAGGTTTGACAGCCATAATCACCTTTTTATTGCTTTAAATGCGTTTTTAGCGCATGATTGTACATTTGAGCTGAATGTGTCAAAATCTTAAAAATTAACAGGTGCCCAAGCAATTTCATGCTAGAATCATCATCCGGATGCCAAAATAAACTAAATACAGCAAAAGATTTGAGTGCACAACGTTTGGTTTAGATTTGACAGCCATAATCAGCAATTGTGTACATTTGAGGTGAATGTGTCAAAATCTTAAAAATTAACAGGTGCCCAAGCAATTTCATGCTAGAATCATCATCCGGATGCCAAAATAAACTAAATACAGCAAAAGATTTGAGTGCACAACGTTTGGTTTAGGTTTGACAGCCATAATCACCTTTTTATTGCTTTAAATGCGTTTTTAGCGCATGATTGTACATTTGAGCTGAATGTGTCAAAATCTTAAAAATTAACAGGTGCCCAAGCAATTTCATGCTAGAATCATCATCCGGATGCCAAAATAAACTAAATACAGCAAAAGATTTGAGTGCACAACGTTTGGTTTAGATTTGACAGCCATAATCAGCAATTGTGTACATTTGAGCTGAATGTGTCAAAATCTTAAAAATTAACAGGTGCCCAAGCAATTTCATGCTAGAATCATCATCCGGATGCCAAAATAAACTAAATACAGCAAAAGATTTGAGTGCACAACGTTTGGTTTAGGTTTGACAGCCATAATCACCTTTTTATTGCTTTAAATGCGTTTTTAGCGCATGATTGTACATTTGAGCTGAATGTGTCAAAATCTTAAAAATTAACAGGTGCCCAAGCAATTTCATGCTAGAATCATCATCCGGATGCCAAAATAAACTAAATACAGCAAAAGATTTGAGTGCACAACGTTTGGTTTAGATTTGACAGCCATAATCAGCAATTGTGTACATTTGAGCTGAATGTGTCAAAATCTTAAAAATTAACAGGTGCCCAAGCAATTTCATGCTAGAATCATCATCCGGATGCCAAAATAAACTAAATACAGCAAAAGATTTGAGTGCACAACGTTTGGTTTAGGTTTGACAGCCATAATCACCTTTTTATTGCTTTAAATGCGTTTTTAGCGCATGATTGTACATTTGAGCTGAATGTGTCAAAATCTTAAAAATTAACAGGTGCCCAAGCAATTTCATGCTAGAATCATCATCCGGATGCCAAAATAAACTAAATACAGCAAAAGATTTGAGTGCACAACGTTTGGTTTAGATTTGACAGCCATAATCAGCAATTGTGTACATTTGAGCTGAATGTGTCAAAATCTTAAAAATTAACAGGTGCCCAAGCAATTTCATGCTAGAATCATCATCCGGATGCCAAAATAAACTAAATACAGCAAAAGATTTGAGTGCACAACGTTTGGTTTAGATTTGACAGCCATAATCAGCAATTGTGTACATTTGAGCTGAATGTGTCAAAATCTTAAAAATTAACAGGTGCCCAAGCAATTTCATGCTAGAATCATCATCCGGATGCCAAAATAAACTAAATAGTGCAAAAGATTTGAGTGCACAACGTTTGGTTTAGGTTTGACAGCCATAATCACCTTTTTATTGCTTTAAATGCGTTTTTAGCGCATGATTGTACATTTGAGCTGAATGTGTCAAAATCTTAAAAATTAACAGGTGCCCAAGCAATTTCATGCTAGAATCATCATCCGGATGCCAAAATAAACTAAATACAGCAAAAGATTTGAGTGCACAACGTTTGGTTTAGATTTGACAGCCATAATCAGCAATTGTGTACATTTGAGGTGAATGTGTCAAAATCTTAAAAATTAACAGGTGCCCAAGCAATTTCATGCTAGAATCATCATCCGGATGCCAAAATAAACTAAATACAGCAAAAGATTTGAGTGCACAACGTTTGGTTTAGGTTTGACAGCCATAATCACCTTTTTATTGCTTTAAATGCGTTTTTAGCGCATGATTGTACATTTGAGCTGAATGTGTCAAAATCTTAAAAATTAACAGGTGCCCAAGCAATTTCATGCTAGAATCATCATCCGGATGCCAAAATAAACTAAATACAGCAAAAGATTTGAGTGCACAACGTTTGGTTTAGATTTGACAGCCATAATCAGCAATTGTGTACATTTGAGCTGAATGTGTCAAAATCTTAAAAATTAACAGGTGCCCAAGCAATTTCATGCTAGAATCATCATCCGGATGCCAAAATAAACTAAATACAGCAAAAGATTTGAGTGCACAACGTTTGGTTTAGATTTGACAGCCATAATCAGCAATTGTGTACATTTGAGCTGAATGTGTCAAAATCTTAAAAATTAACAGGTGCCCAAGCAATTTCATGCTAGAATCATCATCCGGATGCCAAAATAAACTAAATAGTGCAAAAGATTTGAGTGCACAACGTTTGGTTTAGGTTTGACAGCCATAATCACCTTTTTATTGCTTTAAATGCGTTTTTAGCGCATGATTGTACATTTGAGCTGAATGTGTCAAAATCTTAAAAATTAACAGGTGCCCAAGCAATTTCATGCTAGAATCATCATCCGGATGCCAAAATAAACTAAATACAGCAAAAGATTTGAGTGCACAACGTTTGGTTTAGATTTGACAGCCATAATCAGCAATTGTGTACATTTGAGGTGAATGTGTCAAAATCTTAAAAATTAACAGGTGCCCAAGCAATTTCATGCTAGAATCATCATCCGGATGCCAAAATAAACTAAATACAGCAAAAGATTTGAGTGCACAACGTTTGGTTTAGGTTTGACAGCCATAATCACCTTTTTATTGCTTTAAATGCGTTTTTAGCGCATGATTGTACATTTGAGCTGAATGTGTCAAAATCTTAAAAATTAACAGGTGCCCAAGCAATTTCATGCTAGAATCATCATCCGGATGCCAAAATAAACTAAATACAGCAAAAGATTTGAGTGCACAACGTTTGGTTTAGATTTGACAGCCATAATCAGCAATTGTGTACATTTGAGCTGAATGTGTCAAAATCTTAAAAATTAACAGGTGCCCAAGCAATTTCATGCTAGAATCATCATCCGGATGCCAAAATAAACTAAATACAGCAAAAGATTTGAGTGCACAACGTTTGGTTTAGATTTGACAGCCATAATCAGCAATTGTGTACATTTGAGCTGAATGTGTCAAAATCTTAAAAATTAACAGGTGCCCAAGCAATTTCATGCTAGAATCATCATCCGGATGCCAAAATAAACTAAATACAGCAAAAGATTTGAGTGCACAACGTTTGGTTTAGGTTTGACAGCCATAATCACCTTTTTATTGCTTTAAATGCGTTTTTAGCGCATGATTGTACATTTGAGCTGAATGTGTCAAAATCTTAAAAATTAACAGGTGCCCAAGCAATTTCATGCTAGAATCATCATCCGGATGCCAAAATAAACTAAATAGTGCAAAAGATTTGAGTGCACAACGTTTGGTTTAGGTTTGACAGCCATAATCACCTTTTTATTGCTTTAAATGCGTTTTTAGCGCATGATTGTACATTTGAGCTGAATGTGTCAAAATCTTAAAAATTAACAGGTGCCCAAGCAATTTCATGCTAGAATCATCATCCGGATGCCAAAATAAACTAAATACAGCAAAAGATTTGAGTGCACAACGTTTGGTTTAGATTTGACAGCCATAATCAGCAATTGTGTACATTTGAGGTGAATGTGTCAAAATCTTAAAAATTAACAGGTGCCCAAGCAATTTCATGCTAGAATCATCATCCGGATGCCAAAATAAACTAAATACAGCAAAAGATTTGAGTGCACAACGTTTGGTTTAGGTTTGACAGCCATAATCACCTTTTTATTGCTTTAAATGCGTTTTTAGCGCATGATTGTACATTTGAGCTGAATGTGTCAAAATCTTAAAAATTAACAGGTGCCCAAGCAATTTCATGCTAGAATCATCATCCGGATGCCAAAATAAACTAAATACAGCAAAAGATTTGAGTGCACAACGTTTGGTTTAGATTTGACAGCCATAATCAGCAATTGTGTACATTTGAGCTGAATGTGTCAAAATCTTAAAAATTAACAGGTGCCCAAGCAATTTCATGCTAGAATCATCATCCGGATGCCAAAATAAACTAAATACAGCAAAAGATTTGAGTGCACAACGTTTGGTTTAGGTTTGACAGCCATAATCACCTTTTTATTGCTTTAAATGCGTTTTTAGCGCATGATTGTACATTTGAGCTGAATGTGTCAAAATCTTAAAAATTAACAGGTGCCCAAGCAATTTCATGCTAGAATCATCATCCGGATGCCAAAATAAACTAAATACAGCAAAAGATTTGAGTGCACAACGTTTGGTTTAGGTTTGACAGCCATAATCACCTTTTTATTGCTTTAAATGCGTTTTTAGCGCATGATTGTACATTTGAGCTGAATGTGTCAAAATCTTAAAAATTAACAGGTGCCCAAGCAATTTCATGCTAGAATCATCATCCGGATGCCAAAATAAACTAAATACAGCAAAAGATTTGAGTGCACAACGTTTGGTTTAGATTTGACAGCCATAATCAGCAATTGTGTACATTTGAGGTGAATGTGTCAAAATCTTAAAAATTAACAGGTGCCCAAGCAATTTCATGCTAGAATCATCATCCGGATGCCAAAATAAACAAAATAGTGCAAAAGATTTGAGTGCACAACGTTTGGTTTAGGTTTGACAGCCATAATCACCTTTTTATTGCTTTAAATGCGTTTTTAGCGCATGATTGTACATTTGAGCTGAATGTGTCAAAATCTTAAAAATTAACAGGTGCCCAAGCAATTTCATGCTAGAATCATCATCCGGATGCCAAAATAAACTAAATACAGCAAAAGATTTGAGTGCACAACGTTTGGTTTAGATTTGACAGCCATAATCAGCAATTGTGTACATTTGAGGTGAATGTGTCAAAATCTTAAAAATTAACAGGTGCCCAAGCAATTTCATGCTAGAATCATCATCCGGATGCCAAAATAAACTAAATACAGCAAAAGATTTGAGTGCACAACGTTTGGTTTAGGTTTGACAGCCATAATCACCTTTTTATTGCTTTAAATGCGTTTTTAGCGCATGATTGTACATTTGAGCTGAATGTGTCAAAATCTTAAAAATTAACAGGTGCCCAAGCAATTTCATGCTAGAATCATCATCCGGATGCCAAAATAAACTAAATACAGCAAAAGATTTGAGTGCACAACGTTTGGTTTAGATTTGACAGCCATAATCAGCAATTGTGTACATTTGAGCTGAATGTGTCAAAATCTTAAAAATTAACAGGTGCCCAAGCAATTTCATGCTAGAATCATCATCCGGATGCCAAAATAAACTAAATACAGCAAAAGATTTGAGTGCACAACGTTTGGTTTAGGTTTGACAGCCATAATCACCTTTTTATTGCTTTAAATGCGTTTTTAGCGCATGATTGTACATTTGAGCTGAATGTGTCAAAATCTTAAAAATTAACAGGTGCCCAAGCAATTTCATGCTAGAATCATCATCCGGATGCCAAAATAAACTAAATACAGCAAAAGATTTGAGTGCACAACGTTTGGTTTAGATTTGACAGCCATAATCAGCAATTGTGTACATTTGAGCTGAATGTGTCAAAATCTTAAAAATTAACAGGTGCCCAAGCAATTTCATGCTAGAATCATCATCCGGATGCCAAAATAAACTAAATACAGCAAAAGATTTGAGTGCACAACGTTTGGTTTAGATTTGACAGCCATAATCAGCAATTGTGTACATTTGAGCTGAATGTGTCAAAATCTTAAAAATTAACAGGTGCCCAAGCAATTTCATGCTAGAATCATCATCCGGATGCCAAAATAAACTAAATAGTGCAAAAGATTTGAGTGCACAACGTTTGGTTTAGGTTTGACAGCCATAATCACCTTTTTATTGCTTTAAATGCGTTTTTAGCGCATGATTGTACATTTGAGCTGAATGTGTCAAAATCTTAAAAATTAACAGGTGCCCAAGCAATTTCATGCTAGAATCATCATCCGGATGCCAAAATAAACTAAATACAGCAAAAGATTTGAGTGCACAACGTTTGGTTTAGATTTGACAGCCATAATCAGCAATTGTGTACATTTGAGGTGAATGTGTCAAAATCTTAAAAATTAACAGGTGCCCAAGCAATTTCATGCTAGAATCATCATCCGGATGCCAAAATAAACTAAATACAGCAAAAGATTTGAGTGCACAACGTTTGGTTTAGGTTTGACAGCCATAATCACCTTTTTATTGCTTTAAATGCGTTTTTAGCGCATGATTGTACATTTGAGCTGAATGTGTCAAAATCTTAAAAATTAACAGGTGCCCAAGCAATTTCATGCTAGAATCATCATCCGGATGCCAAAATAAACTAAATACAGCAAAAGATTTGAGTGCACAACGTTTGGTTTAGATTTGACAGCCATAATCAGCAATTGTGTACATTTGAGGTGAATGTGTCAAAATCTTAAAAATTAACAGGTGCCCAAGCAATTTCATGCTAGAATCATCATCCGGATGCCAAAATAAACTAAATACAGCAAAAGATTTGAGTGCACAACGTTTGGTTTAGGTTTGACAGCCATAATCACCTTTTTATTGCTTTAAATGCGTTTTTAGCGCATGATTGTACATTTGAGCTGAATGTGTCAAAATCTTAAAAATTAACAGGTGCCCAAGCAATTTCATGCTAGAATCATCATCCGGATGCCAAAATAAACTAAATACAGCAAAAGATTTGAGTGCACAACGTTTGGTTTAGATTTGACAGCCATAATCAGCAATTGTGTACATTTGAGCTGAATGTGTCAAAATCTTAAAAATTAACAGGTGCCCAAGCAATTTCATGCTAGAATCATCATCCGGATGCCAAAATAAACTAAATACAGCAAAAGATTTGAGTGCACAACGTTTGGTTTAGGTTTGACAGCCATAATCACCTTTTTATTGCTTTAAATGCGTTTTTAGCGCATGATTGTACATTTGAGCTGAATGTGTCAAAATCTTAAAAATTAACAGGTGCCCAAGCAATTTCATGCTAGAATCATCATCCGGATGCCAAAATAAACTAAATACAGCAAAAGATTTGAGTGCACAACGTTTGGTTTAGATTTGACAGCCATAATCAGCAATTGTGTACATTTGAGCTGAATGTGTCAAAATCTTAAAAATTAACAGGTGCCCAAGCAATTTCATGCTAGAATCATCATCCGGATGCCAAAATAAACTAAATACAGCAAAAGATTTGAGTGCACAACGTTTGGTTTAGATTTGACAGCCATAATCAGCAATTGTGTACATTTGAGCTGAATGTGTCAAAATCTTAAAAATTAACAGGTGCCCAAGCAATTTCATGCTAGAATCATCATCCGGATGCCAAAATAAACTAAATACAGCAAAAGATTTGAGTGCACAACGTTTGGTTTAGGTTTGACAGCCATAATCACCTTTTTATTGCTTTAAATGCGTTTTTAGCGCATGATTGTACATTTGAGCTGAATGTGTCAAAATCTTAAAAATTAACAGGTGCCCAAGCAATTTCATGCTAGAATCATCATCCGGATGCCAAAATAAACTAAATAGTGCAAAAGATTTGAGTGCACAACGTTTGGTTTAGGTTTGACAGCCATAATCACCTTTTTATTGCTTTAAATGCGTTTTTAGCGCATGATTGTACATTTGAGCTGAATGTGTCAAAATCTTAAAAATTAACAGGTGCCCAAGCAATTTCATGCTAGAATCATCATCCGGATGCCAAAATAAACTAAATACAGCAAAAGATTTGAGTGCACAACGTTTGGTTTAGATTTGACAGCCATAATCAGCAATTGTGTACATTTGAGGTGAATGTGTCAAAATCTTAAAAATTAACAGGTGCCCAAGCAATTTCATGCTAGAATCATCATCCGGATGCCAAAATAAACTAAATACAGCAAAAGATTTGAGTGCACAACGTTTGGTTTAGGTTTGACAGCCATAATCACCTTTTTATTGCTTTAAATGCGTTTTTAGCGCATGATTGTACATTTGAGCTGAATGTGTCAAAATCTTAAAAATTAACAGGTGCCCAAGCAATTTCATGCTAGAATCATCATCCGGATGCCAAAATAAACTAAATACAGCAAAAGATTTGAGTGCACAACGTTTGGTTTAGATTTGACAGCCATAATCAGCAATTGTGTACATTTGAGGTGAATGTGTCAAAATCTTAAAAATTAACAGGTGCCCAAGCAATTTCATGCTAGAATCATCATCCGGATGCCAAAATAAACTAAATACAGCAAAAGATTTGAGTGCACAACGTTTGGTTTAGGTTTGACAGCCATAATCACCTTTTTATTGCTTTAAATGCGTTTTTAGCGCATGATTGTACATTTGAGCTGAATGTGTCAAAATCTTAAAAATTAACAGGTGCCCAAGCAATTTCATGCTAGAATCATCATCCGGATGCCAAAATAAACTAAATACAGCAAAAGATTTGAGTGCACAACGTTTGGTTTAGATTTGACAGCCATAATCAGCAATTGTGTACATTTGAGCTGAATGTGTCAAAATCTTAAAAATTAACAGGTGCCCAAGCAATTTCATGCTAGAATCATCATCCGGATGCCAAAATAAACTAAATACAGCAAAAGATTTGAGTGCACAACGTTTGGTTTAGGTTTGACAGCCATAATCACCTTTTTATTGCTTTAAATGCGTTTTTAGCGCATGATTGTACATTTGAGCTGAATGTGTCAAAATCTTAAAAATTAACAGGTGCCCAAGCAATTTCATGCTAGAATCATCATCCGGATGCCAAAATAAACTAAATACAGCAAAAGATTTGAGTGCACAACGTTTGGTTGAGATTTGACAGCCATAATCAGCAATTGTGTACATTTGAGCTGAATGTGTCAAAATCTTAAAAATTAACAGGTGCCCAAGCAATTTCATGCTAGAATCATCATCCGGATGCCAAAATAAACTAAATACAGCAAAAGATTTGAGTGCACAACGTTTGGTTTAGGTTTGACAGCCATAATCACCTTTTTATTGCTTTAAATGCGTTTTTAGCGCATGATTGTACATTTGAGCTGAATGTGTCAAAATCTTAAAAATTAACAGGTGCCCAAGCAATTTCATGCTAGAATCATCATCCGGATGCCAAAATAAACTAAATACAGCAAAAGATTTGAGTGCACAACGTTTGGTTTAGATTTGACAGCCATAATCAGCAATTGTGTACATTTGAGGTGAATGTGTCAAAATCTTAAAAATTAACAGGTGCCCAAGCAATTTCATGCTAGAATCATCATCCGGATGCCAAAATAAACTAAATACAGCAAAAGATTTGAGTGCACAACGTTTGGTTTAGGTTTGACAGCCATAATCACCTTTTTATTGCTTTAAATGCGTTTTTAGCGCATGATTGTACATTTGAGCTGAATGTGTCAAAATCTTAAAAATTAACAGGTGCCCAAGTAATTTCATGCTAGAATCATCATCCGGATGCCAAAATAAACTAAATACAGCAAAAGATTTGAGTGCACAACGTTTGGTTTAGATTTGACAGCCATAATCAGCAATTGTGTACATTTGAGGTGAATGTGTCAAAATCTTAAAAATTAACAGGTGCCCAAGCAATTTCATGCTAGAATCATCATCCGGATGCCAAAATAAACTAAATACAGCAAAAGATTTGAGTGCACAACGTTTGGTTTAGGTTTGACAGCCATAATCACCTTTTTATTGCTTTAAATGCGTTTTTAGCGCATGATTGTACATTTGAGCTGAATGTGTCAAAATCTTAAAAATTAACAGGTGCCCAAGCAATTTCATGCTAGAATCATCATCCGGATGCCAAAATAAACTAAATACAGCAAAAGATTTGAGTGCACAACGTTTGGTTTAGATTTGACAGCCATAATCAGCAATTGTGTACATTTGAGCTGAATGTGTCAAAATCTTAAAAATTAACAGGTGCCCAAGCAATTTCATGCTAGAATCATCATCCGGATGCCAAAATAAACTAAATACAGCAAAAGATTTGAGTGCACAACGTTTGGTTTAGATTTGACAGCCATAATCAGCAATTGTGTACATTTGAGCTGAATGTGTCAAAATCTTAAAAATTAACAGGTGCCCAAGCAATTTCATGCTAGAATCATCATCCGGATGCCAAAATAAACTAAATACAGCAAAAGATTTGAGTGCACAACGTTTGGTTTAGGTTTGACAGCCATAATCACCTTTTTATTGCTTTAAATGCGTTTTTAGCGCATGATTGTACATTTGAGCTGAATGTGTCAAAATCTTAAAAATTAACAGGTGCCCAAGCAATTTCATGCTAGAATCATCATCCGGATGCCAAAATAAACTAAATACAGCAAAAGATTTGAGTGCACAACGTTTGGTTTAGATTTGACAGCCATAATCAGCAATTGTGTACATTTGAGCTGAATGTGTCAAAATCTTAAAAATTAACAGGTGCCCAAGCAATTTCATGCTAGAATCATCATCCGGATGCCAAAATAAACTAAATACAGCAAAAGATTTGAGTGCACAACGTTTGGTTTAGATTTGACAGCCATAATCAGCAATTGTGTACATTTGAGGTGAATGTGTCAAAATCTTAAAAATTAACAGGTGCCCAAGCAATTTCATGCTAGAATCATCATCCGGATGCCAAAATAAACTAAATACAGCAAAAGATTTGAGTGCACAACGTTTGGTTTAGGTTTGACAGCCATAATCACCTTTTTATTGCTTTAAATGCGTTTTTAGCGCATGATTGTACATTTGAGCTGAATGTGTCAAAATCTTAAAAATTAACAGGTGCCCAAGCAATTTCATGCTAGAATCATCATCCGGATGCCAAAATAAACTAAATACAGCAAAAGATTTGAGTGCACAACGTTTGGTTTAGATTTGACAGCCATAATCAGCAATTGTGTACATTTGAGCTGAATGTGTCAAAATCTTAAAAATTAACAGGTGCCCAAGCAATTTCATGCTAGAATCATCATCCGGATGCCAAAATAAACTAAATACAGCAAAAGATTTGAGTGCACAACGTTTGGTTTAGGTTTGACAGCCATAATCACCTTTTTATTGCTTTAAATGCGTTTTTAGCGCATGATTGTACATTTGAGCTGAATGTGTCAAAATCTTAAAAATTAACAGGTGCCCAAGCAATTTCATGCTAGAATCATCATCCGGATGCCAAAATAAACTAAATACAGCAAAAGATTTGAGTGCACAACGTTTGGTTTAGGTTTGACAGCCATAATCACCTTTTTATTGCTTTAAATGCGTTTTTAGCGCATGATTGTACATTTGAGCTGAATGTGTCAAAATCTTAAAAATTAACAGGTGCCCAAGCAATTTCATGCTAGAATCATCATCCGGATGCCAAAATAAACTAAATACAGCAAAAGATTTGAGTGCACAACGTTTGGTTTAGATTTGACAGCCATAATCAGCAATTGTGTACATTTGAGGTGAATGTGTCAAAATCTTAAAAATTAACAGGTGCCCAAGCAATTTCATGCTAGAATCATCATCCGGATGCCAAAATAAACAAAATAGTGCAAAAGATTTGAGTGCACAACGTTTGGTTTAGGTTTGACAGCCATAATCACCTTTTTATTGCTTTAAATGCGTTTTTAGCGCATGATTGTACATTTGAGCTGAATGTGTCAAAATCTTAAAAATTAACAGGTGCCCAAGCAATTTCATGCTAGAATCATCATCCGGATGCCAAAATAAACTAAATACAGCAAAAGATTTGAGTGCACAACGTTTGGTTTAGATTTGACAGCCATAATCAGCAATTGTGTACATTTGAGGTGAATGTGTCAAAATCTTAAAAATTAACAGGTGCCCAAGCAATTTCATGCTAGAATCATCATCCGGATGCCAAAATAAACTAAATACAGCAAAAGATTTGAGTGCACAACGTTTGGTTTAGGTTTGACAGCCATAATCACCTTTTTATTGCTTTAAATGCGTTTTTAGCGCATGATTGTACATTTGAGCTGAATGTGTCAAAATCTTAAAAATTAACAGGTGCCCAAGCAATTTCATGCTAGAATCATCATCCGGATGCCAAAATAAACTAAATACAGCAAAAGATTTGAGTGCACAACGTTTGGTTTAGATTTGACAGCCATAATCAGCAATTGTGTACATTTGAGCTGAATGTGTCAAAATCTTAAAAATTAACAGGTGCCCAAGCAATTTCATGCTAGAATCATCATCCGGATGCCAAAATAAACTAAATACAGCAAAAGATTTGAGTGCACAACGTTTGGTTTAGGTTTGACAGCCATAATCACCTTTTTATTGCTTTAAATGCGTTTTTAGCGCATGATTGTACATTTGAGCTGAATGTGTCAAAATCTTAAAAATTAACAGGTGCCCAAGCAATTTCATGCTAGAATCATCATCCGGATGCCAAAATAAACTAAATACAGCAAAAGATTTGAGTGCACAACGTTTGGTTTAGATTTGACAGCCATAATCAGCAATTGTGTACATTTGAGCTGAATGTGTCAAAATCTTAAAAATTAACAGGTGCCCAAGCAATTTCATGCTAGAATCATCATCCGGATGCCAAAATAAACTAAATACAGCAAAAGATTTGAGTGCACAACGTTTGGTTTAGATTTGACAGCCATAATCAGCAATTGTGTACATTTGAGCTGAATGTGTCAAAATCTTAAAAATTAACAGGTGCCCAAGCAATTTCATGCTAGAATCATCATCCGGATGCCAAAATAAACTAAATAGTGCAAAAGATTTGAGTGCACAACGTTTGGTTTAGGTTTGACAGCCATAATCACCTTTTTATTGCTTTAAATGCGTTTTTAGCGCATGATTGTACATTTGAGCTGAATGTGTCAAAATCTTAAAAATTAACAGGTGCCCAAGCAATTTCATGCTAGAATCATCATCCGGATGCCAAAATAAACTAAATACAGCAAAAGATTTGAGTGCACAACGTTTGGTTTAGATTTGACAGCCATAATCAGCAATTGTGTACATTTGAGGTGAATGTGTCAAAATCTTAAAAATTAACAGGTGCCCAAGCAATTTCATGCTAGAATCATCATCCGGATGCCAAAATAAACTAAATACAGCAAAAGATTTGAGTGCACAACGTTTGGTTTAGGTTTGACAGCCATAATCACCTTTTTATTGCTTTAAATGCGTTTTTAGCGCATGATTGTACATTTGAGCTGAATGTGTCAAAATCTTAAAAATTAACAGGTGCCCAAGCAATTTCATGCTAGAATCATCATCCGGATGCCAAAATAAACTAAATACAGCAAAAGATTTGAGTGCACAACGTTTGGTTTAGATTTGACAGCCATAATCAGCAATTGTGTACATTTGAGGTGAATGTGTCAAAATCTTAAAAATTAACAGGTGCCCAAGCAATTTCATGCTAGAATCATCATCCGGATGCCAAAATAAACTAAATACAGCAAAAGATTTGAGTGCACAACGTTTGGTTTAGGTTTGACAGCCATAATCACCTTTTTATTGCTTTAAATGCGTTTTTAGCGCATGATTGTACATTTGAGCTGAATGTGTCAAAATCTTAAAAATTAACAGGTGCCCAAGCAATTTCATGCTAGAATCATCATCCGGATGCCAAAATAAACTAAATACAGCAAAAGATTTGAGTGCACAACGTTTGGTTTAGATTTGACAGCCATAATCAGCAATTGTGTACATTTGAGCTGAATGTGTCAAAATCTTAAAAATTAACAGGTGCCCAAGCAATTTCATGCTAGAATCATCATCCGGATGCCAAAATAAACTAAATACAGCAAAAGATTTGAGTGCACAACGTTTGGTTTAGGTTTGACAGCCATAATCACCTTTTTATTGCTTTAAATGCGTTTTTAGCGCATGATTGTACATTTGAGCTGAATGTGTCAAAATCTTAAAAATTAACAGGTGCCCAAGCAATTTCATGCTAGAATCATCATCCGGATGCCAAAATAAACTAAATACAGCAAAAGATTTGAGTGCACAACGTTTGGTTTAGATTTGACAGCCATAATCAGCAATTGTGTACATTTGAGCTGAATGTGTCAAAATCTTAAAAATTAACAGGTGCCCAAGCAATTTCATGCTAGAATCATCATCCGGATGCCAAAATAAACTAAATACAGCAAAAGATTTGAGTGCACAACGTTTGGTTTAGATTTGACAGCCATAATCAGCAATTGTGTACATTTGAGCTGAATGTGTCAAAATCTTAAAAATTAACAGGTGCCCAAGCAATTTCATGCTAGAATCATCATCCGGATGCCAAAATAAACTAAATACAGCAAAAGATTTGAGTGCACAACGTTTGGTTTAGGTTTGACAGCCATAATCACCTTTTTATTGCTTTAAATGCGTTTTTAGCGCATGATTGTACATTTGAGCTGAATGTGTCAAAATCTTAAAAATTAACAGGTGCCCAAGCAATTTCATGCTAGAATCATCATCCGGATGCCAAAATAAACTAAATAGTGCAAAAGATTTGAGTGCACAACGTTTGGTTTAGGTTTGACAGCCATAATCACCTTTTTATTGCTTTAAATGCGTTTTTAGCGCATGATTGTACATTTGAGCTGAATGTGTCAAAATCTTAAAAATTAACAGGTGCCCAAGCAATTTCATGCTAGAATCATCATCCGGATGCCAAAATAAACTAAATACAGCAAAAGATTTGAGTGCACAACGTTTGGTTTAGATTTGACAGCCATAATCAGCAATTGTGTACATTTGAGGTGAATGTGTCAAAATCTTAAAAATTAACAGGTGCCCAAGCAATTTCATGCTAGAATCATCATCCGGATGCCAAAATAAACTAAATACAGCAAAAGATTTGAGTGCACAACGTTTGGTTTAGGTTTGACAGCCATAATCACCTTTTTATTGCTTTAAATGCGTTTTTAGCGCATGATTGTACATTTGAGCTGAATGTGTCAAAATCTTAAAAATTAACAGGTGCCCAAGCAATTTCATGCTAGAATCATCATCCGGATGCCAAAATAAACTAAATACAGCAAAAGATTTGAGTGCACAACGTTTGGTTTAGATTTGACAGCCATAATCAGCAATTGTGTACATTTGAGGTGAATGTGTCAAAATCTTAAAAATTTACAGGTGCCCAAGCAATTTCATGCTAGAATCATCATCCGGATGCCAAAATAAACTAAATACAGCAAAAGATTTGAGTGCACAACGTTTGGTTTAGGTTTGACAGCCATAATCACCTTTTTATTGCTTTAAATGCGTTTTTAGCGCATGATTGTACATTTGAGCTGAATGTGTCAAAATCTTAAAAATTAACAGGTGCCCAAGCAATTTCATGCTAGAATCATCATCCGGATGCCAAAATAAACTAAATACAGCAAAAGATTTGAGTGCACAACGTTTGGTTTAGATTTGACAGCCATAATCAGCAATTGTGTACATTTGAGCTGAATGTGTCAAAATCTTAAAAATTAACAGGTGCCCAAGCAATTTCATGCTAGAATCATCATCCGGATGCCAAAATAAACTAAATACAGCAAAAGATTTGAGTGCACAACGTTTGGTTTAGGTTTGACAGCCATAATCACCTTTTTATTGCTTTAAATGCGTTTTTAGCGCATGATTGTACATTTGAGCTGAATGTGTCAAAATCTTAAAAATTAACAGGTGCCCAAGCAATTTCATGCTAGAATCATCATCCGGATGCCAAAATAAACTAAATACAGCAAAAGATTTGAGTGCACAACGTTTGGTTGAGATTTGACAGCCATAATCAGCAATTGTGTACATTTGAGCTGAATGTGTCAAAATCTTAAAAATTAACAGGTGCCCAAGCAATTTCATGCTAGAATCATCATCCGGATGCCAAAATAAACTAAATACAGCAAAAGATTTGAGTGCACAACGTTTGGTTTAGGTTTGACAGCCATAATCACCTTTTTATTGCTTTAAATGCGTTTTTAGCGCATGATTGTACATTTGAGCTGAATGTGTCAAAATCTTAAAAATTAACAGGTGCCCAAGCAATTTCATGCTAGAATCATCATCCGGATGCCAAAATAAACTAAATACAGCAAAAGATTTGAGTGCACAACGTTTGGTTTAGATTTGACAGCCATAATCAGCAATTGTGTACATTTGAGGTGAATGTGTCAAAATCTTAAAAATTAACAGGTGCCCAAGCAATTTCATGCTAGAATCATCATCCGGATGCCAAAATAAACTAAATACAGCAAAAGATTTGAGTGCACAACGTTTGGTTTAGGTTTGACAGCCATAATCACCTTTTTATTGCTTTAAATGCGTTTTTAGCGCATGATTGTACATTTGAGCTGAATGTGTCAAAATCTTAAAAATTAACAGGTGCCCAAGCAATTTCATGCTAGAATCATCATCCGGATGCCAAAATAAACTAAATACAGCAAAAGATTTGAGTGCACAACGTTTGGTTTAGATTTGACAGCCATAATCAGCAATTGTGTACATTTGAGGTGAATGTGTCAAAATCTTAAAAATTAACAGGTGCCCAAGCAATTTCATGCTAGAATCATCATCCGGATGCCAAAATAAACTAAATACAGCAAAAGATTTGAGTGCACAACGTTTGGTTTAGGTTTGACAGCCATAATCACCTTTTTATTGCTTTAAATGCGTTTTTAGCGCATGATTGTACATTTGAGCTGAATGTGTCAAAATCTTAAAAATTAACAGGTGCCCAAGCAATTTCATGCTAGAATCATCATCCGGATGCCAAAATAAACTAAATACAGCAAAAGATTTGAGTGCACAACGTTTGGTTTAGATTTGACAGCCATAATCAGCAATTGTGTACATTTGAGCTGAATGTGTCAAAATCTTAAAAATTAACAGGTGCCCAAGCAATTTCATGCTAGAATCATCATCCGGATGCCAAAATAAACTAAATACAGCAAAAGATTTGAGTGCACAACGTTTGGTTTAGATTTGACAGCCATAATCAGCAATTGTGTACATTTGAGCTGAATGTGTCAAAATCTTAAAAATTAACAGGTGCCCAAGCAATTTCATGCTAGAATCATCATCCGGATGCCAAAATAAACTAAATACAGCAAAAGATTTGAGTGCACAACGTTTGGTTTAGGTTTGACAGCCATAATCACCTTTTTATTGCTTTAAATGCGTTTTTAGCGCATGATTGTACATTTGAGCTGAATGTGTCAAAATCTTAAAAATTAACAGGTGCCCAAGCAATTTCATGCTAGAATCATCATCCGGATGCCAAAATAAACTAAATACAGCAAAAGATTTGAGTGCACAACGTTTGGTTTAGATTTGACAGCCATAATCAGCAATTGTGTACATTTGAGCTGAATGTGTCAAAATCTTAAAAATTAACAGGTGCCCAAGCAATTTCATGCTAGAATCATCATCCGGATGCCAAAATAAACTAAATACAGCAAAAGATTTGAGTGCACAACGTTTGGTTTAGATTTGACAGCCATAATCAGCAATTGTGTACATTTGAGCTGAATGTGTCAAAATCTTAAAAATTAACAGGTGCCCAAGCAATTTCATGCTAGAATCATCATCCGGATGCCAAAATAAACTAAATACAGCAAAAGATTTGAGTGCACAACGTTTGGTTTAGGTTTGACAGCCATAATCACCTTTTTATTGCTTTAAATGCGTTTTTAGCGCATGATTGTACATTTGAGCTGAATGTGTCAAAATCTTAAAAATTAACAGGTGCCCAAGCAATTTCATGCTAGAATCATCATCCGGATGCCAAAATAAACTAAATAGTGCAAAAGATTTGAGTGCACAACGTTTGGTTTAGGTTTGACAGCCATAATCACCTTTTTATTGCTTTAAATGCGTTTTTAGCGCATGATTGTACATTTGAGCTGAATGTGTCAAAATCTTAAAAATTAACAGGTGCCCAAGCAATTTCATGCTAGAATCATCATCCGGATGCCAAAATAAACTAAATACAGCAAAAGATTTGAGTGCACAACGTTTGGTTTAGATTTGACAGCCATAATCAGCAATTGTGTACATTTGAGGTGAATGTGTCAAAATCTTAAAAATTAACAGGTGCCCAAGCAATTTCATGCTAGAATCATCATCCGGATGCCAAAATAAACTAAATACAGCAAAAGATTTGAGTGCACAACGTTTGGTTTAGGTTTGACAGCCATAATCACCTTTTTATTGCTTTAAATGCGTTTTTAGCGCATGATTGTACATTTGAGCTGAATGTGTCAAAATCTTAAAAATTAACAGGTGCCCAAGCAATTTCATGCTAGAATCATCATCCGGATGCCAAAATAAACTAAATACAGCAAAAGATTTGAGTGCACAACGTTTGGTTTAGATTTGACAGCCATAATCAGCAATTGTGTACATTTGAGGTGAATGTGTCAAAATCTTAAAAATTAACAGGTGCCCAAGCAATTTCATGCTAGAATCATCATCCGGATGCCAAAATAAACTAAATACAGCAAAAGATTTGAGTGCACAACGTTTGGTTTAGGTTTGACAGCCATAATCACCTTTTTATTGCTTTAAATGCGTTTTTAGCGCATGATTGTACATTTGAGCTGAATGTGTCAAAATCTTAAAAATTAACAGGTGCCCAAGCAATTTCATGCTAGAATCATCATCCGGATGCCAAAATAAACTAAATACAGCAAAAGATTTGAGTGCACAACGTTTGGTTTAGGTTTGACAGCCATAATCACCTTTTTATTGCTTTAAATGCGTTTTTAGCGCATGATTGTACATTTGAGCTGAATGTGTCAAAATCTTAAAAATTAACAGGTGCCCAAGCAATTTCATGCTAGAATCATCATCCGGATGCCAAAATAAACTAAATACAGCTAAAGATTTGAGTGCACAACGTTTGGTTTAGATTTGACAGCCATAATCAGCAATTGTGTACATTTGAGCTGAATGTGTCAAAATCTTAAAAATTAACAGGTGCCCAAGCAATTTCATGCTAGAATCATCATCCGGATGCCAAAATAAACTAAATACAGCAAAAGATTTGAGTGCACAACGTTTGGTTTAGGTTTGACAGCCATAATCACCTTTTTATTGCTTTAAATGCGTTTTTAGCGCATGATTGTACATTTGAGCTGAATGTGTCAAAATCTTAAAAATTAACAGGTGCCCAAGCAATTTCATGCTAGAATCATCATCCGGATGCCAAAATAAACTAAATACAGCAAAAGATTTGAGTGCACAACGTTTGGTTGAGATTTGACAGCCATAATCAGCAATTGTGTACATTTGAGCTGAATGTGTCAAAATCTTAAAAATTAACAGGTGCCCAAGCAATTTCATGCTAGAATCATCATCCGGATGCCAAAATAAACTAAATACAGCAAAAGATTTGAGTGCACAACGTTTGGTTTAGGTTTGACAGCCATAATCACCTTTTTATTGCTTTAAATGCGTTTTTAGCGCATGATTGTACATTTGAGCTGAATGTGTCAAAATCTTAAAAATTAACAGGTGCCCAAGCAATTTCATGCTAGAATCATCATCCGGATGCCAAAATAAACTAAATACAGCAAAAGATTTGAGTGCACAACGTTTGGTTTAGATTTGACAGCCATAATCAGCAATTGTGTACATTTGAGGTGAATGTGTCAAAATCTTAAAAATTAACAGGTGCCCAAGCAATTTCATGCTAGAATCATCATCCGGATGCCAAAATAAACTAAATACAGCAAAAGATTTGAGTGCACAACGTTTGGTTTAGGTTTGACAGCCATAATCACCTTTTTATTGCTTTAAATGCGTTTTTAGCGCATGATTGTACATTTGAGCTGAATGTGTCAAAATCTTAAAAATTAACAGGTGCCCAAGCAATTTCATGCTAGAATCATCATCCGGATGCCAAAATAAACTAAATACAGCAAAAGATTTGAGTGCACAACGTTTGGTTTAGATTTGACAGCCATAATCAGCAATTGTGTACATTTGAGGTGAATGTGTCAAAATCTTAAAAATTAACAGGTGCCCAAGCAATTTCATGCTAGAATCATCATCCGGATGCCAAAATAAACTAAATACAGCAAAAGATTTGAGTGCACAACGTTTGGTTTAGGTTTGACAGCCATAATCACCTTTTTATTGCTTTAAATGCGTTTTTAGCGCATGATTGTACATTTGAGCTGAATGTGTCAAAATCTTAAAAATTAACAGGTGCCCAAGCAATTTCATGCTAGAATCATCATCCGGATGCCAAAATAAACTAAATACAGCAAAAGATTTGAGTGCACAACGTTTGGTTTAGATTTGACAGCCATAATCAGCAATTGTGTACATTTGAGCTGAATGTGTCAAAATCTTAAAAATTAACAGGTGCCCAAGCAATTTCATGCTAGAATCATCATCCGGATGCCAAAATAAACTAAATACAGCAAAAGATTTGAGTGCACAACGTTTGGTTTAGATTTGACAGCCATAATCAGCAATTGTGTACATTTGAGCTGAATGTGTCAAAATCTTAAAAATTAACAGGTGCCCAAGCAATTTCATGCTAGAATCATCATCCGGATGCCAAAATAAACTAAATACAGCAAAAGATTTGAGTGCACAACGTTTGGTTTAGGTTTGACAGCCATAATCACCTTTTTATTGCTTTAAATGCGTTTTTAGCGCATGATTGTACATTTGAGCTGAATGTGTCAAAATCTTAAAAATTAACAGGTGCCCAAGCAATTTCATGCTAGAATCATCATCCGGATGCCAAAATAAACTAAATACAGCAAAAGATTTGAGTGCACAACGTTTGGTTTAGATTTGACAGCCATAATCAGCAATTGTGTACATTTGAGCTGAATGTGTCAAAATCTTAAAAATTAACAGGTGCCCAAGCAATTTCATGCTAGAATCATCATCCGGATGCCAAAATAAACTAAATACAGCAAAAGATTTGAGTGCACAACGTTTGGTTTAGATTTGACAGCCATAATCAGCAATTGTGTACATTTGAGCTGAATGTGTCAAAATCTTAAAAATTAACAGGTGCCCAAGCAATTTCATGCTAGAATCATCATCCGGATGCCAAAATAAACTAAATACAGCAAAAGATTTGAGTGCACAACGTTTGGTTTAGGTTTGACAGCCATAATCACCTTTTTATTGCTTTAAATGCGTTTTTAGCGCATGATTGTACATTTGAGCTGAATGTGTCAAAATCTTAAAAATTAACAGGTGCCCAAGCAATTTCATGCTAGAATCATCATCCGGATGCCAAAATAAACTAAATAGTGCAAAAGATTTGAGTGCACAACGTTTGGTTTAGGTTTGACAGCCATAATCACCTTTTTATTGCTTTAAATGCGTTTTTAGCGCATGATTGTACATTTGAGCTGAATGTGTCAAAATCTTAAAAATTAACAGGTGCCCAAGCAATTTCATGCTAGAATCATCATCCGGATGCCAAAATAAACTAAATACAGCAAAAGATTTGAGTGCACAACGTTTGGTTTAGATTTGACAGCCATAATCAGCAATTGTGTACATTTGAGGTGAATGTGTCAAAATCTTAAAAATTAACAGGTGCCCAAGCAATTTCATGCTAGAATCATCATCCGGATGCCAAAATAAACTAAATACAGCAAAAGATTTGAGTGCACAACGTTTGGTTTAGGTTTGACAGCCATAATCACCTTTTTATTGCTTTAAATGCGTTTTTAGCGCATGATTGTACATTTGAGCTGAATGTGTCAAAATCTTAAAAATTAACAGGTGCCCAAGCAATTTCATGCTAGAATCATCATCCGGATGCCAAAATAAACTAAATACAGCAAAAGATTTGAGTGCACAACGTTTGGTTTAGATTTGACAGCCATAATCAGCAATTGTGTACATTTGAGGTGAATGTGTCAAAATCTTAAAAATTAACAGGTGCCCAAGCAATTTCATGCTAGAATCATCATCCGGATGCCAAAATAAACTAAATACAGCAAAAGATTTGAGTGCACAACGTTTGGTTTAGGTTTGACAGCCATAATCACCTTTTTATTGCTTTAAATGCGTTTTTAGCGCATGATTGTACATTTGAGCTGAATGTGTCAAAATCTTAAAAATTAACAGGTGCCCAAGCAATTTCATGCTAGAATCATCATCCGGATGCCAAAATAAACTAAATACAGCAAAAGATTTGAGTGCACAACGTTTGGTTTAGATTTGACAGCCATAATCAGCAATTGTGTACATTTGAGCTGAATGTGTCAAAATCTTAAAAATTAACAGGTGCCCAAGCAATTTCATGCTAGAATCATCATCCGGATGCCAAAATAAACTAAATACAGCAAAAGATTTGAGTGCACAACGTTTGGTTTAGGTTTGACAGCCATAATCACCTTTTTATTGCTTTAAATGCGTTTTTAGCGCAAGATTGTACATTTGAGCTGAATGTGTCAAAATCTTAAAAATTAACAGGTGCCCAAGCAATTTCATGCTAGAATCATCATCCGGATGCCAAAATAAACTAAATACAGCAAAAGATTTGAGTGCACAACGTTTGGTTGAGATTTGACAGCCATAATCAGCAATTGTGTACATTTGAGCTGAATGTGTCAAAATCTTAAAAATTAACAGGTGCCCAAGCAATTTCATGCTAGAATCATCATCCGGATGCCAAAATAAACTAAATACAGCAAAAGATTTGAGTGCACAACGTTTGGTTTAGGTTTGACAGCCATAATCACCTTTTTATTGCTTTAAATGCGTTTTTAGCGCATGATTGTACATTTGAGCTGAATGTGTCAAAATCTTAAAAATTAACAGGTGCCCAAGCAATTTCATGCTAGAATCATCATCCGGATGCCAAAATAAACTAAATACAGCAAAAGATTTGAGTGCACAACGTTTGGTTTAGATTTGACAGCCATAATCAGCAATTGTGTACATTTGAGGTGAATGTGTCAAAATCTTAAAAATTAACAGGTGCCCAAGCAATTTCATGCTAGAATCATCATCCGGATGCCAAAATAAACTAAATACAGCAAAAGATTTGAGTGCACAACGTTTGGTTTAGGTTTGACAGCCATAATCACCTTTTTATTGCTTTAAATGCGTTTTTAGCGCATGATTGTACATTTGAGCTGAATGTGTCAAAATCTTAAAAATTAACAGGTGCCCAAGCAATTTCATGCTAGAATCATCATCCGGATGCCAAAATAAACTAAATACAGCAAAAGATTTGAGTGCACAACGTTTGGTTTAGATTTGACAGCCATAATCAGCAATTGTGTACATTTGAGGTGAATGTGTCAAAATCTTAAAAATTAACAGGTGCCCAAGCAATTTCATGCTAGAATCATCATCCGGATGCCAAAATAAACTAAATACAGCAAAAGATTTGAGTGCACAACGTTTGGTTTAGGTTTGACAGCCATAATCACCTTTTTATTGCTTTAAATGCGTTTTTAGCGCATGATTGTACATTTGAGCTGAATGTGTCAAAATCTTAAAAATTAACAGGTGCCCAAGCAATTTCATGCTAGAATCATCATCCGGATGCCAAAATAAACTAAATACAGCAAAAGATTTGAGTGCACAACGTTTGGTTTAGATTTGACAGCCATAATCAGCAATTGTGTACATTTGAGCTGAATGTGTCAAAATCTTAAAAATTAACAGGTGCCCAAGCAATTTCATGCTAGAATCATCATCCGGATGCCAAAATAAACTAAATACAGCAAAAGATTTGAGTGCACAACGTTTGGTTTAGATTTGACAGCCATAATCAGCAATTGTGTACATTTGAGCTGAATGTGTCAAAATCTTAAAAATTAACAGGTGCCCAAGCAATTTCATGCTAGAATCATCATCCGGATGCCAAAATAAACTAAATACAGCAAAAGATTTGAGTGCACAACGTTTGGTTTAGGTTTGACAGCCATAATCACCTTTTTATTGCTTTAAATGCGTTTTTAGCGCATGATTGTACATTTGAGCTGAATGTGTCAAAATCTTAAAAATTAACAGGTGCCCAAGCAATTTCATGCTAGAATCATCATCCGGATGCCAAAATAAACTAAATAGTGCAAAAGATTTGAGTGCACAACGTTTGGTTTAGGTTTGACAGCCATAATCACCTTTTTATTGCTTTAAATGCGTTTTTAGCGCATGATTGTACATTTGAGCTGAATGTGTCAAAATCTTAAAAATTAACAGGTGCCCAAGCAATTTCATGCTAGAATCATCATCCGGATGCCAAAATAAACTAAATACAGCAAAAGATTTGAGTGCACAACGTTTGGTTTAGATTTGACAGCCATAATCAGCAATTGTGTACATTTGAGGTGAATGTGTCAAAATCTTAAAAATTAACAGGTGCCCAAGCAATTTCATGCTAGAATCATCATCCGGATGCCAAAATAAACTAAATACAGCAAAAGATTTGAGTGCACAACGTTTGGTTTAGGTTTGACAGCCATAATCACCTTTTTATTGCTTTAAATGCGTTTTTAGCGCATGATTGTACATTTGAGCTGAATGTGTCAAAATCTTAAAAATTAACAGGTGCCCAAGCAATTTCATGCTAGAATCATCATCCGGATGCCAAAATAAACTAAATACAGCAAAAGATTTGAGTGCACAACGTTTGGTTTAGATTTGACAGCCATAATCAGCAATTGTGTACATTTGAGCTGAATGTGTCAAAATCTTAAAAATTAACAGGTGCCCAAGCAATTTCATGCTAGAATCATCATCCGGATGCCAAAATAAACTAAATACAGCAAAAGATTTGAGTGCACAACGTTTGGTTTAGGTTTGACAGCCATAATCACCTTTTTATTGCTTTAAATGCGTTTTTAGCGCATGATTGTACATTTGAGCTGAATGTGTCAAAATCTTAAAAATTAACAGGTGCCCAAGCAATTTCATGCTAGAATCATCATCCGGATGCCAAAATAAACTAAATACAGCAAAAGATTTGAGTGCACAACGTTTGGTTTAGGTTTGACAGCCATAATCACCTTTTTATTGCTTTAAATGCGTTTTTAGCGCATGATTGTACATTTGAGCTGAATGTGTCAAAATCTTAAAAATTAACAGGTGCCCAAGCAATTTCATGCTAGAATCATCATCCGGATGCCAAAATAAACTAAATACAGCAAAAGATTTGAGTGCACAACGTTTGGTTTAGATTTGACAGCCATAATCAGCAATTGTGTACATTTGAGGTGAATGTGTCAAAATCTTAAAAATTAACAGGTGCCCAAGCAATTTCATGCTAGAATCATCATCCGGATGCCAAAATAAACAAAATAGTGCAAAAGATTTGAGTGCACAACGTTTGGTTTAGGTTTGACAGCCATAATCACCTTTTTATTGCTTTAAATGCGTTTTTAGCGCATGATTGTACATTTGCGCTGAATGTGTCAAAATCTTAAAAATTAACAGGTGCCCAAGCAATTTCATGCTAGAATCATCATCCGGATGCCAAAATAAACTAAATACAGCAAAAGATTTGAGTGCACAACGTTTGGTTTAGATTTGACAGCCATAATCAGCAATTGTGTACATTTGAGGTGAATGTGTCAAAATCTTAAAAATTAACAGGTGCCCAAGCAATTTCATGCTAGAATCATCATCCGGATGCCAAAATAAACTAAATACAGCAAAAGATTTGAGTGCACAACGTTTGGTTTAGGTTTGACAGCCATAATCACCTTTTTATTGCTTTAAATGCGTTTTTAGCGCATGATTGTACATTTGAGCTGAATGTGTCAAAATCTTAAAAATTAACAGGTGCCCAAGCAATTTCATGCTAGAATCATCATCCGGATGCCAAAATAAACTAAATACAGCAAAAGATTTGAGTGCACAACGTTCTGTTTAGATTTGACAGCCATAATCAGCAATTGTGTACATTTGAGCTGAATGTGTCAAAATCTTAAAAATTAACAGGTGCCCAAGCAATTTCATGCTAGAATCATCATCCGGATGCCAAAATAAACTAAATACAGCAAAAGATTTGAGTGCACAACGTTTGGTTTAGGTTTGACAGCCATAATCACCTTTTTATTGCTTTAAATGCGTTTTTAGCGCATGATTGTACATTTGAGCTGAATGTGTCAAAATCTTAAAAATTAACAGGTGCCCAAGCAATTTCATGCTAGAATCATCATCCGGATGCCAAAATAAACTAAATAGTGCAAAAGATTTGAGTGCACAACGTTTGGTTTAGGTTTGACAGCCATAATCACCTTTTTATTGCTTTAAATGCGTTTTTAGCGCATGATTGTACATTTGAGCTGAATGTGTCAAAATCTTAAAAATTAACAGGTGCCCAAGCAATTTCATGCTAGAATCATCATCCGGATGCCAAAATAAACTAAATACAGCAAAAGATTTGAGTGCACAACGTTTGGTTTAGATTTGACAGCCATAATCAGCAATTGTGTACATTTGAGGTGAATGTGTCAAAATCTTAAAAATTAACAGGTGCCCAAGCAATTTCATGCTAGAATCATCATCCGGATGCCAAAATAAACTAAATACAGCAAAAGATTTGAGTGCACAACGTTTGGTTTAGGTTTGACAGCCATAATCACCTTTTTATTGCTTTAAATGCGTTTTTAGCGCATGATTGTACATTTGAGCTGAATGTGTCAAAATCTTAAAAATTAACAGGTGCCCAAGCAATTTCATGCTAGAATCATCATCCGGATGCCAAAATAAACAAAATACAGCAAAAGATTTGAGTGCACAACGTTTGGTTTAGGTTTGACAGCCATAATCACCTTTTTATTGCTTTAAATGCGTTTTTAGCGCATGATTGTACATTTGAGCTGAATGTGTCAAAATCTTAAAAATTAACAGGTGCCCAAGCAATTTCATGCTAGAATCATCATCCGGATGCCAAAATAAACTAAATACAGCAAAAGATTTGAGTGCACAACGTTTGGTTTAGATTTGACAGCCATAATCAGCAATTGTGTACATTTGAGCTGAATGTGTCAAAATCTTAAAAATTAACAGGTGCCCAAGCAATTTCATGCTAGAATCATCATCCGGATGCCAAAATAAACTAAATACAGCAAAAGATTTGAGTGCACAACGTTTGGTTGAGATTTGACAGCCATAATCAGCAATTGTGTACATTTGAGCTGAATGTGTCAAAATCTTAAAAATTAACAGGTGCCCAAGCAATTTCATGCTAGAATCATCATCCGGATGCCAAAATAAACTAAATACAGCAAAAGATTTGAGTGCACAACGTTTGGTTTAGGTTTGACAGCCATAATCACCTTTTTATTGCTTTAAATGCGTTTTTAGCGCATGATTGTACATTTGAGCTGAATGTGTCAAAATCTTAAAAATTAACAGGTGCCCAAGCAATTTCATGCTAGAATCATCATCCGGATGCCAAAATAAACTAAATACAGCAAAAGATTTGAGTGCACAACGTTTGGTTGAGATTTGACAGCCATAATCAGCAATTGTGTACATTTGAGCTGAATGTGTCAAAATCTTAAAAATTAACAGGTGCCCAAGCAATTTCATGCTAGAATCATCATCCGGATGCCAAAATAAACTAAATACAGCAAAAGATTTGAGTGCACAACGTTTGGTTTAGATTTGACAGCCATAATCAGCAATTGTGTACATTTGAGGTGAATGTGTCAAAATCTTAAAAATTAACAGGTGCCCAAGCAATTTCATGCTAGAATCATCATCCGGATGCCAAAATAAACTAAATACAGCAAAAGATTTGAGTGCACAACGTTTGGTTTAGGTTTGACAGCCATAATCACCTTTTTATTGCTTTAAATGCGTTTTTAGCGCATGATTGTACATTTGAGCTGAATGTGTCAAAATCTTAAAAATTAACAGGTGCCCAAGCAATTTCATGCTAGAATCATCATCCGGATGCCAAAATAAACTAAATACAGCAAAAGATTTGAGTGCACAACGTTTGGTTTAGGTTTGACAGCCATAATCACCTTTTTATTGCTTTAAATGCGTTTTTAGCGCATGATTGTACATTTGAGCTGAATGTGTCAAAATCTTAAAAATTAACAGGTGCCCAAGCAATTTCATGCTAGAATCATCATCCGGATGCCAAAATAAACTAAATACAGCAAAAGATTTGAGTGCACAACGTTTGGTTTAGATTTGACAGCCATAATCAGCAATTGTGTACATTTGAGCTGAATGTGTCAAAATCTTAAAAATTAACAGGTGCCCAAGCAATTTCATGCTAGAATCATCATCCGGATGCCAAAATAAACTAAATACAGCAAAAGATTTGAGTGCACAACGTTTGGTTTAGGTTTGACAGCCATAATCACCTTTTTATTGCTTTAAATGCGTTTTTAGCGCATGATTGTACATTTGAGCTGAATGTGTCAAAATCTTAAAAATTAACAGGTGCCCAAGCAATTTCATGCTAGAATCATCATCCGGATGCCAAAATAAACTAAATACAGCAAAAGATTTGAGTGCACAACGTTTGGTTTAGATTTGACAGCCATAATCAGCAATTGTGTACATTTGAGGTGAATGTGTCAAAATCTTAAAAATTAACAGGTGCCCAAGCAATTTCATGCTAGAATCATCATCCGGATGCCAAAATAAACTAAATAGTGCAAAAGATTTGAGTGCACAACGTTTGGTTTAGGTTTGACAGCCATAATCACCTTTTTATTGCTTTAAATGCGTTTTTAGCGCATGATTGTACATTTGAGCTGAATGTGTCAAAATCTTAAAAATTAACAGGTGCCCAAGCAATTTCATGCTAGAATCATCATCCGGATGCCAAAATAAACTAAATACAGCAAAAGATTTGAGTGCACAACGTTTGGTTTAGATTTGACAGCCATAATCAGCAATTGTGTACATTTGAGGTGAATGTGTCAAAATCTTAAAAATTAACAGGTGCCCAAGCAATTTCATGCTAGAATCATCATCCGGATGCCAAAATAAACTAAATACAGCAAAAGATTTGAGTGCACAACGTTTGGTTTAGGTTTGACAGCCATAATCACCTTTTTATTGCTTTAAATGCGTTTTTAGCGCATGATTGTACATTTGAGCTGAATGTGTCAAAATCTTAAAAATTAACAGGTGCCCAAGCAATTTCATGCTAGAATCATCATCCGGATGCCAAAATAAACTAAATACAGCAAAAGATTTGAGTGCACAACGTTTGGTTTAGATTTGACAGCCATAATCAGCAATTGTGTACATTTGAGCTGAATGTGTCAAAATCTTAAAAATTAACAGGTGCCCAAGCAATTTCATGCTAGAATCATCATCCGGATGCCAAAATAAACTAAATACAGCAAAAGATTTGAGTGCACAACGTTTGGTTTAGGTTTGACAGCCATAATCACCTTTTTATTGCTTTAAATGCGTTTTTAGCGCATGATTGTACATTTGAGCTGAATGTGTCAAAATCTTAAAAATTAACAGGTGCCCAAGCAATTTCATGCTAGAATCATCATCCGGATGCCAAAATAAACTAAATACAGCAAAAGATTTGAGTGCACAACGTTTGGTTGAGATTTGACAGCCATAATCAGCAATTGTGTACATTTGAGCTGAATGTGTCAAAATCTTAAAAATTAACAGGTGCCCAAGCAATTTCATGCTAGAATCATCATCCGGATGCCAAAATAAACTAAATACAGCAAAAGATTTGAGTGCACAACGTTTGGTTTAGGTTTGACAGCCATAATCACCTTTTTATTGCTTTAAATGCGTTTTTAGCGCATGATTGTACATTTGAGCTGAATGTGTCAAAATCTTAAAAATTAACAGGTGCCCAAGCAATTTCATGCTAGAATCATCATCCGGATGCCAAAATAAACTAAATACAGCAAAAGATTTGAGTGCACAACGTTTGGTTTAGATTTGACAGCCATAATCAGCAATTGTGTACATTTGAGGTGAATGTGTCAAAATCTTAAAAATTAACAGGTGCCCAAGCAATTTCATGCTAGAATCATCATCCGGATGCCAAAATAAACTAAATACAGCAAAAGATTTGAGTGCACAACGTTTGGTTTAGGTTTGACAGCCATAATCACCTTTTTATTGCTTTAAATGCGTTTTTAGCGCATGATTGTACATTTGAGCTGAATGTGTCAAAATCTTAAAAATTAACAGGTGCCCAAGCAATTTCATGCTAGAATCATCATCCGGATGCCAAAATAAACTAAATACAGCAAAAGATTTGAGTGCACAACGTTTGGTTTAGATTTGACAGCCATAATCAGCAATTGTGTACATTTGAGGTGAATGTGTCAAAATCTTAAAAATTAACAGGTGCCCAAGCAATTTCATGCTAGAATCATCATCCGGATGCCAAAATAAACTAAATACAGCAAAAGATTTGAGTGCACAACGTTTGGTTTAGGTTTGACAGCCATAATCACCTTTTTATTGCTTTAAATGCGTTTTTAGCGCATGATTGTACATTTGAGCTGAATGTGTCAAAATCTTAAAAATTAACAGGTGCCCAAGCAATTTCATGCTAGAATCATCATCCGGATGCCAAAATAAACTAAATACAGCAAAAGATTTGAGTGCACAACGTTTGGTTTAGATTTGACAGCCATAATCAGCAATTGTGTACATTTGAGCTGAATGTGTCAAAATCTTAAAAATTAACAGGTGCCCAAGCAATTTCATGCTAGAATCATCATCCGGATGCCAAAATAAACTAAATACAGCAAAAGATTTGAGTGCACAACGTTTGGTTTAGATTTGACAGCCATAATCAGCAATTGTGTACATTTGAGGTGAATGTGTCAAAATCTTAAAAATTAACAGGTGCCCAAGCAATTTCATGCTAGAATCATCATCCGGATGCCAAAATAAACTAAATACAGCAAAAGATTTGAGTGCACAACGTTTGGTTTAGGTTTGACAGCCATAATCACCTTTTTATTGCTTTAAATGCGTTTTTAGCGCATGATTGTACATTTGAGCTGAATGTGTCAAAATCTTAAAAATTAACAGGTGCCCAAGCAATTTCATGCTAGAATCATCATCCGGATGCCAAAATAAACTAAATACAGCAAAAGATTTGAGTGCACAACGTTTGGTTTAGATTTGACAGCCATAATCAGCAATTGTGTACATTTGAGGTGAATGTGTCAAAATCTTAAAAATTAACAGGTGCCCAAGCAATTTCATGCTAGAATCATCATCCGGATGCCAAAATAAACTAAATAGTGCAAAAGATTTGAGTGCACAACGTTTGGTTTAGGTTTGACAGCCATAATCACCTTTTTATTGCTTTAAATGCGTTTTTAGCGCATGATTGTACATTTGAGCTGAATGTGTCAAAATCTTAAAAATTAACAGGTGCCCAAGCAATTTCATGCTAGAATCATCATCCGGATGCCAAAATAAACTAAATACAGCAAAAGATTTGAGTGCACAACGTTTGGTTTAGATTTGACAGCCATAATCAGCAATTGTGTACATTTGAGGTGAATGTGTCAAAATCTTAAAAATTAACAGGTGCCCAAGCAATTTCATGCTAGAATCATCATCCGGATGCCAAAATAAACTAAATACAGCAAAAGATTTGAGTGCACAACGTTTGGTTTAGGTTTGACAGCCATAATCACCTTTTTATTGCTTTAAATGCGTTTTTAGCGCATGATTGTACATTTGAGCTGAATGTGTCAAAATCTTAAAAATTAACAGGTGCCCAAGCAATTTCATGCTAGAATCATCATCCGGATGCCAAAATAAACTAAATACAGCAAAAGATTTGAGTGCACAACGTTTGGTTTAGATTTGACAGCCATAATCAGCAATTGTGTACATTTGAGCTGAATGTGTCAAAATCTTAAAAATTAACAGGTGCCCAAGCAATTTCATGCTAGAATCATCATCCGGATGCCAAAATAAACTAAATACAGCAAAAGATTTGAGTGCACAACGTTTGGTTTAGGTTTGACAGCCATAATCACCTTTTTATTGCTTTAAATGCGTTTTTAGCGCATGATTGTACATTTGAGCTGAATGTGTCAAAATCTTAAAAATTAACAGGTGCCCAAGCAATTTCATGCTAGAATCATCATCCGGATGCCAAAATAAACTAAATACAGCAAAAGATTTGAGTGCACAACGTTTGGTTGAGATTTGACAGCCATAATCAGCAATTGTGTACATTTGAGCTGAATGTGTCAAAATCTTAAAAATTAACAGGTGCCCAAGCAATTTCATGCTAGAATCATCATCCGGATGCCAAAATAAACTAAATACAGCAAAAGATTTGAGTGCACAACGTTTGGTTTAGGTTTGACAGCCATAATCACCTTTTTATTGCTTTAAATGCGTTTTTAGCGCATGATTGTACATTTGAGCTGAATGTGTCAAAATCTTAAAAATTAACAGGTGCCCAAGCAATTTCATGCTAGAATCATCATCCGGATGCCAAAATAAACTAAATACAGCAAAAGATTTGAGTGCACAACGTTTGGTTTAGATTTGACAGCCATAATCAGCAATTGTGTACATTTGAGGTGAATGTGTCAAAATCTTAAAAATTAACAGGTGCCCAAGCAATTTCATGCTAGAATCATCATCCGGATGCCAAAATAAACTAAATACAGCAAAAGATTTGAGTGCACAACGTTTGGTTTAGGTTTGACAGCCATAATCACCTTTTTATTGCTTTAAATGCGTTTTTAGCGCATGATTGTACATTTGAGCTGAATGTGTCAAAATCTTAAAAATTAACAGGTGCCCAAGCAATTTCATGCTAGAATCATCATCCGGATGCCAAAATAAACTAAATACAGCAAAAGATTTGAGTGCACAACGTTTGGTTTAGATTTGACAGCCATAATCAGCAATTGTGTACATTTGAGGTGAATGTGTCAAAATCTTAAAAATTAACAGGTGCCCAAGCAATTTCATGCTAGAATCATCATCCGGATGCCAAAATAAACTAAATACAGCAAAAGATTTGAGTGCACAACGTTTGGTTTAGGTTTGACAGCCATAATCACCTTTTTATTGCTTTAAATGCGTTTTTAGCGCATGATTGTACATTTGAGCTGAATGTGTCAAAATCTTAAAAATTAACAGGTGCCCAAGCAATTTCATGCTAGAATCATCATCCGGATGCCAAAATAAACTAAATACAGCAAAAGATTTGAGTGCACAACGTTTGGTTTAGATTTGACAGCCATAATCAGCAATTGTGTACATTTGAGCTGAATGTGTCAAAATCTTAAAAATTAACAGGTGCCCAAGCAATTTCATGCTAGAATCATCATCCGGATGCCAAAATAAACTAAATACAGCAAAAGATTTGAGTGCACAACGTTTGGTTTAGATTTGACAGCCATAATCAGCAATTGTGTACATTTGAGCTGAATGTGTCAAAATCTTAAAAATTAACAGGTGCCCAAGCAATTTCATGCTAGAATCATCATCCGGATGCCAAAATAAACTAAATACAGCAAAAGATTTGAGTGCACAACGTTTGGTTTAGGTTTGACAGCCATAATCACCTTTTTATTGCTTTAAATGCGTTTTTAGCGCATGATTGTACATTTGAGCTGAATGTGTCAAAATCTTAAAAATTAACAGGTGCCCAAGCAATTTCATGCTAGAATCATCATCCGGATGCCAAAATAAACTAAATACAGCAAAAGATTTGAGTGCACAACGTTTGGTTGAGATTTGACAGCCATAATCAGCAATTGTGTACATTTGAGCTGAATGTGTCAAAATCTTAAAAATTAACAGGTGCCCAAGCAATTTCATGCTAGAATCATCATCCGGATGCCAAAATAAACTAAATACAGCAAAATTTGAGTGCACAACGTTTGGTTTAGGTTTGACAGCCATAATCACCTTTTTATTGCTTTAAATGCGTTTTTAGCGCATGATTGTACATTTGAGCTGAATGTGTCAAAATCTTAAAAATTAACAGGTGCCCAAGCAATTTCATGCTAGAATCATCATCCGGATGCCAAAATAAACTAAATACAGCAAAAGATTTGAGTGCACAACGTTTGGTTTAGATTTGACAGCCATAATCAGCAATTGTGTACATTTGAGGTGAATGTGTCAAAATCTTAAAAATTAACAGGTGCCCAAGCAATTTCATGCTAGAATCATCATCCGGATGCCAAAATAAACTAAATACAGCAAAAGATTTGAGTGCACAACGTTTGGTTTAGGTTTGACAGCCATAATCACCTTTTTATTGCTTTAAATGCGTTTTTAGCGCATGATTGTACATTTGAGCTGAATGTGTCAAAATCTTAAAAATTAACAGGTGCCCAAGCAATTTCATGCTAGAATCATCATCCGGATGCCAAAATAAACTAAATACAGCAAAAGATTTGAGTGCACAACGTTTGGTTTAGATTTGACAGCCATAATCAGCAATTGTGTACATTTGAGGTGAATGTGTCAAAATCTTAAAAATTAACAGGTGCCCAAGCAATTTCATGCTAGAATCATCATCCGGATGCCAAAATAAACTAAATACAGCAAAAGATTTGAGTGCACAACGTTTGGTTTAGGTTTGACAGCCATAATCACCTTTTTATTGCTTTAAATGCGTTTTTAGCGCATGATTGTACATTTGAGCTGAATGTGTCAAAATCTTAAAAATTAACAGGTGCCCAAGCAATTTCATGCTAGAATCATCATCCGGATGCCAAAATAAACTAAATACAGCAAAAGATTTGAGTGCACAACGTTTGGTTTAGATTTGACAGCCATAATCAGCAATTGTGTACATTTGAGCTGAATGTGTCAAAATCTTAAAAATTAACAGGTGCCCAAGCAATTTCATGCTAGAATCATCATCCGGATGCCAAAATAAACTAAATACAGCAAAAGATTTGAGTGCACAACGTTTGGTTTAGATTTGACAGCCATAATCAGCAATTGTGTACATTTGAGCTGAATGTGTCAAAATCTTAAAAATTAACAGGTGCCCAAGCAATTTCATGCTAGAATCATCATCCGGATGCCAAAATAAACTAAATACAGCAAAAGATTTGAGTGCACAACGTTTGGTTTAGGTTTGACAGCCATAATCACCTTTTTATTGCTTTAAATGCGTTTTTAGCGCATGATTGTACATTTGAGCTGAATGTGTCAAAATCTTAAAAATTAACAGGTGCCCAAGCAATTTCATGCTAGAATCATCATCCGGATGCCAAAATAAACTAAATAGTGCAAAAGATTTGAGTGCACAACGTTTGGTTTAGGTTTGACAGCCATAATCACCTTTTTATTGCTTTAAATGCGTTTTTAGCGCATGATTGTACATTTGAGCTGAATGTGTCAAAATCTTAAAAATTAACAGGTGCCCAAGCAATTTCATGCTAGAATCATCATCCGGATGCCAAAATAAACTAAATACAGCAAAAGATTTGAGTGCACAACGTTTGGTTTAGATTTGACAGCCATAATCAGCAATTGTGTACATTTGAGGTGAATGTGTCAAAATCTTAAAAATTAACAGGTGCCCAAGCAATTTCATGCTAGAATCATCATCCGGATGCCAAAATAAACTAAATACAGCAAAAGATTTGAGTGCACAACGTTTGGTTTAGGTTTGACAGCCATAATCACCTTTTTATTGCTTTAAATGCGTTTTTAGCGCATGATTGTACATTTGAGCTGAATGTGTCAAAATCTTAAAAATTAACAGGTGCCCAAGCAATTTCATGCTAGAATCATCATCCGGATGCCAAAATAAACTAAATACAGCAAAAGATTTGAGTGCACAACGTTTGGTTTAGATTTGACAGCCATAATCAGCAATTGTGTACATTTGAGCTGAATGTGTCAAAATCTTAAAAATTAACAGGTGCCCAAGCAATTTCATGCTAGAATCATCATCCGGATGCCAAAATAAACTAAATACAGCAAAAGATTTGAGTGCACAACGTTTGGTTTAGGTTTGACAGCCATAATCACCTTTTTATTGCTTTAAATGCGTTTTTAGCGCATGATTGTACATTTGAGCTGAATGTGTCAAAATCTTAAAAATTAACAGGTGCCCAAGCAATTTCATGCTAGAATCATCATCCGGATGCCAAAATAAACTAAATACAGCAAAAGATTTGAGTGCACAACGTTTGGTTTAGGTTTGACAGCCATAATCACCTTTTTATTGCTTTAAATGCGTTTTTAGCGCATGATTGTACATTTGAGCTGAATGTGTCAAAATCTTAAAAATTAACAGGTGCCCAAGCAATTTCATGCTAGAATCATCATCCGGATGCCAAAATAAACTAAATACAGCAAAAGATTTGAGTGCACAACGTTTGGTTGAGATTTGACAGCCATAATCAGCAATTGTGTACATTTGAGCTGAATGTGTCAAAATCTTAAAAATTAACAGGTGCCCAAGCAATTTCATGCTAGAATCATCATCCGGATGCCAAAATAAACTAAATACAGCAAAAGATTTGAGTGCACAACGTTTGGTTTAGGTTTGACAGCCATAATCACCTTTTTATTGCTTTAAATGCGTTTTTAGCGCATGATTGTACATTTGAGCTGAATGTGTCAAAATCTTAAAAATTAACAGGTGCCCAAGCAATTTCATGCTAGAATCATCATCCGGATGCCAAAATAAACTAAATACAGCAAAAGATTTGAGTGCACAACGTTTGGTTTAGATTTGACAGCCATAATCAGCAATTGTGTACATTTGAGGTGAATGTGTCAAAATCTTAAAAATTAACAGGTGCCCAAGCAATTTCATGCTAGAATCATCATCCGGATGCCAAAATAAACTAAATACAGCAAAAGATTTGAGTGCACAACGTTTGGTTTAGGTTTGACAGCCATAATCACCTTTTTATTGCTTTAAATGCGTTTTTAGCGCATGATTGTACATTTGAGCTGAATGTGTCAAAATCTTAAAAATTAACAGGTGCCCAAGCAATTTCATGCTAGAATCATCATCCGGATGCCAAAATAAACTAAATACAGCAAAAGATTTGAGTGCACAACGTTTGGTTTAGATTTGACAGCCATAATCAGCAATTGTGTACATTTGAGGTGAATGTGTCAAAATCTTAAAAATTAACAGGTGCCCAAGCAATTTCATGCTAGAATCATCATCCGGATGCCAAAATAAACTAAATACAGCAAAAGATTTTAGTGCACAACGTTTGGTTTAGGTTTGACAGCCATAATCACCTTTTTATTGCTTTAAATGCGTTTTTAGCGCATGATTGTACATTTGAGCTGAATGTGTCAAAATCTTAAAAATTAACAGGTGCCCAAGCAATTTCATGCTAGAATCATCATCCGGATGCCAAAATAAACTAAATACAGCAAAAGATTTGAGTGCACAACGTTTGGTTTAGATTTGACAGCCATAATCAGCAATTGTGTACATTTGAGCTGAATGTGTCAAAATCTTAAAAATTAACAGGTGCCCAAGCAATTTCATGCTAGAATCATCATCCGGATGCCAAAATAAACTAAATACAGCAAAAGATTTGAGTGCACAACGTTTGGTTTAGATTTGACAGCCATAATCAGCAATTGTGTACATTTGAGCTGAATGTGTCAAAATCTTAAAAATTAACAGGTGCCCAAGCAATTTCATGCTAGAATCATCATCCGGATGCCAAAATAAACTAAATACAGCAAAAGATTTGAGTGCACAACGTTTGGTTTAGGTTTGACAGCCATAATCACCTTTTTATTGCTTTAAATGCGTTTTTAGCGCATGATTGTACATTTGAGCTGAATGTGTCAAAATCTTAAAAATTAACAGGTGCCCAAGCAATTTCATGCTAGAATCATCATCCGGATGCCAAAATAAACTAAATAGTGCAAAAGATTTGAGTGCACAACGTTTGGTTTAGGTTTGACAGCCATAATCACCTTTTTATTGCTTTAAATGCGTTTTTAGCGCATGATTGTACATTTGAGCTGAATGTGTCAAAATCTTAAAAATTAACAGGTGCCCAAGCAATTTCATGCTAGAATCATCATCCGGATGCCAAAATAAACTAAATACAGCAAAAGATTTGAGTGCACAACGTTTGGTTTAGATTTGACAGCCATAATCAGCAATTGTGTACATTTGAGGTGAATGTGTCAAAATCTTAAAAATTAACAGGTGCCCAAGCAATTTCATGCTAGAATCATCATCCGGATGCCAAAATAAACTAAATACAGCAAAAGATTTGAGTGCACAACGTTTGGTTTAGGTTTGACAGCCATAATCACCTTTTTATTGCTTTAAATGCGTTTTTAGCGCATGATTGTACATTTGAGCTGAATGTGTCAAAATCTTAAAAATTAACAGGTGCCCAAGCAATTTCATGCTAGAATCATCATCCGGATGCCAAAATAAACTAAATACAGCAAAAGATTTGAGTGCACAACGTTTGGTTTAGATTTGACAGCCATAATCAGCAATTGTGTACATTTGAGCTGAATGTGTCAAAATCTTAAAAATTAACAGGTGCCCAAGCAATTTCATGCTAGAATCATCATCCGGATGCCAAAATAAACTAAATACAGCAAAAGATTTGAGTGCACAACGTTTGGTTTAGGTTTGACAGCCATAATCACCTTTTTATTGCTTTAAATGCGTTTTTAGCGCATGATTGTACATTTGAGCTGAATGTGTCAAAATCTTAAAAATTAACAGGTGCCCAAGCAATTTCATGCTAGAATCATCATCCGGATGCCAAAATAAACTAAATACAGCAAAAGATTTGAGTGCACAACGTTTGGTTTAGATTTGACAGCCATAATCAGCAATTGTGTACATTTGAGGTGAATGTGTCAAAATCTTAAAAATTAACAGGTGCCCAAGCAATTTCATGCTAGAATCATCATCCGGATGCCAAAATAAACTAAATACAGCAAAAGATTTGAGTGCACAACGTTTGGTTTAGGTTTGACAGCCATAATCACCTTTTTATTGCTTTAAATGCGTTTTTAGCGCATGATTGTACATTTGAGCTGAATGTGTCAAAATCTTAAAAATTAACAGGTGCCCAAGCAATTTCATGCTAGAATCATCATCCGGATGCCAAAATAAACTAAATACAGCAAAAGATTTGAGTGCACAACGTTTGGTTTAGATTTGACAGCCATAATCAGCAATTGTGTACATTTGAGCTGAATGTGTCAAAATCTTAAAAATTAACAGGTGCCCAAGCAATTTCATGCTAGAATCATCATCCGGATGCCAAAATAAACTAAATACAGCAAAAGATTTGAGTGCACAACGTTTGGTTTAGGTTTGACAGCCATAATCACCTTTTTATTGCTTTAAATGCGTTTTTAGCGCATGATTGTACATTTGAGCTGAATGTGTCAAAATCTTAAAAATTAACAGGTGCCCAAGCAATTTCATGCTAGAATCATCATCCGGATGCCAAAATAAACTAAATAGTGCAAAAGATTTGAGTGCACAACGTTTGGTTTAGGTTTGACAGCCATAATCACCTTTTTATTGCTTTAAATGCGTTTTTAGCGCATGATTGTACATTTGAGCTGAATGTGTCAAAATCTTAAAAATTAACAGGTGCCCAAGCAATTTCATGCTAGAATCATCATCCGGATGCCAAAATAAACTAAATACAGCAAAAGATTTGAGTGCACAACGTTTGGTTTAGATTTGACAGCCATAATCAGCAATTGTGTACATTTGAGGTGAATGTGTCAAAATCTTAAAAATTAACAGGTGCCCAAGCAATTTCATGCTAGAATCATCATCCGGATGCCAAAATAAACTAAATACAGCAAAAGATTTGAGTGCACAACGTTTGGTTTAGGTTTGACAGCCATAATCACCTTTTTATTGCTTTAAATGCGTTTTTAGCGCATGATTGTACATTTGAGCTGAATGTGTCAAAATCTTAAAAATTAACAGGTGCCCAAGCAATTTCATGCTAGAATCATCATCCGGATGCCAAAATAAACTAAATACAGCAAAAGATTTGAGTGCACAACGTTTGGTTTAGATTTGACAGCCATAATCAGCAATTGTGTACATTTGAGCTGAATGTGTCAAAATCTTAAAAATTAACAGGTGCCCAAGCAATTTCATGCTAGAATCATCATCCGGATGCCAAAATAAACTAAATACAGCAAAAGATTTGAGTGCACAACGTTTGGTTTAGGTTTGACAGCCATAATCACCTTTTTATTGCTTTAAATGCGTTTTTAGCGCATGATTGTACATTTGAGCTGAATGTGTCAAAATCTTAAAAATTAACAGGTGCCCAAGCAATTTCATGCTAGAATCATCATCCGGATGCCAAAATAAACTAAATACAGCAAAAGATTTGAGTGCACAACGTTTGGTTGAGATTTGACAGCCATAATCAGCAATTGTGTACATTTGAGCTGAATGTGTCAAAATCTTAAAAATTAACAGGTGCCCAAGCAATTTCATGCTAGAATCATCATCCGGATGCCAAAATAAACTAAATACAGCAAAAGATTTGAGTGCACAACGTTTGGTTTAGGTTTGACAGCCATAATCACCTTTTTATTGCTTTAAATGCGTTTTTAGCGCATGATTGTACATTTGAGCTGAATGTGTCAAAATCTTAAAAATTAACAGGTGCCCAAGCAATTTCATGCTAGAATCATCATCCGGATGCCAAAATAAACTAAATACAGCAAAAGATTTGAGTGCACAACGTTTGGTTTAGATTTGACAGCCATAATCAGCAATTGTGTACATTTGAGGTGAATGTGTCAAAATCTTAAAAATTAACAGGTGCCCAAGCAATTTCATGCTAGAATCATCATCCGGATGCCAAAATAAACTAAATACAGCAAAAGATTTGAGTGCACAACGTTTGGTTTAGGTTTGACAGCCATAATCACCTTTTTATTGCTTTAAATGCGTTTTTAGCGCATGATTGTACATTTGAGCTGAATGTGTCAAAATCTTAAAAATTAACAGGTGCCCAAGCAATTTCATGCTAGAATCATCATCCGGATGCCAAAATAAACTAAATACAGCAAAAGATTTGAGTGCACAACGTTTGGTTTAGATTTGACAGCCATAATCAGCAATTGTGTACATTTGAGGTGAATGTGTCAAAATCTTAAAAATTAACAGGTGCCCAAGCAATTTCATGCTAGAATCATCATCCGGATGCCAAAATAAACTAAATAGTGCAAAAGATTTGAGTGCACAACGTTTGGTTTAGGTTTGACAGCCATAATCACCTTTTTATTGCTTTAAATGCGTTTTTAGCGCATGATTGTACATTTGAGCTGAATGTGTCAAAATCTTAAAAATTAACAGGTGCCCAAGCAATTTCATGCTAGAATCATCATCCGGATGCCAAAATAAACTAAATACAGCAAAAGATTTGAGTGCACAACGTTTGGTTTAGATTTGACAGCCATAATCAGCAATTGTGTACATTTGAGGTGAATGTGTCAAAATCTTAAAAATTAACAGGTGCCCAAGCAATTTCATGCTAGAATCATCATCCGGATGCCAAAATAAACTAAATACAGCAAAAGATTTGAGTGCACAACGTTTGGTTTAGGTTTGACAGCCATAATCACCTTTTTATTGCTTTAAATGCGTTTTTAGCGCATGATTGTACATTTGAGCTGAATGTGTCAAAATCTTAAAAATTAACAGGTGCCCAAGCAATTTCATGCTAGAATCATCATCCGGATGCCAAAATAAACTAAATACAGCAAAAGATTTGAGTGCACAACGTTTGGTTTAGATTTGACAGCCATAATCAGCAATTGTGTACATTTGAGCTGAATGTGTCAAAATCTTAAAAATTAACAGGTGCCCAAGCAATTTCATGCTAGA